>NC_064285.1:8573521-8596272 GCF_019186545.1 Solanum stenotomum
TATATGAGCTAATGATGTTTTGCAATGAAGTAAATTAGCATAATGAAAAAAATTATTTTTATTAATAATAATCAAAACTCTAATATTTATTTACACAAGTAAAATAGCAGGGAGTAATAACTATACAAATATATTTCGATGTAGGAAATATAAAATAATAAATTTAACTAAGGTCAAAATTTTAAAGATTGTATTTTTAAAAATTTAAATTATTTTAAACTATATTTTATGTAATACTCCATTAATGTTAATCAAAACTTGTTTATTTATATAGACAAGTATTCCTCGGACGTTTAGATTACTTGACCCTCATACTAAGAAAAACTAGAAAAAGTGAAATGAACATTATTATTATTATTATTATTATTATTATTATTATTATTATTTTTCAATCACTTTACAGAAAGTGAATATATATTACCATAAAACTTTGCTTTATAACTAGAAAAAAAATATTATATTTTTGTGGTCACCTTTAATGAAAATGAAAGGATTAAATGTTTACCAAAGGGAGTGGAACACGGACCTTCCAAAAAGTACCTATTGGATTTTGGGAATCAGCAAAGTTGATTTGCTCATTTCATCTACCTACCTCTCCCCACCCCCACCCCCACAAAAAAAAATCGATGTTTAGATTATATTATATCAATATATAATATATGTGCTTACATCGAGAAATTCAGTATTTACGTTAAATAATCGATAGAGGCAAGAAATGTGCCTTTCACATATACATTTAGTTAGATAGGTATATTTCTCACTTTGATTCTTAATTACCAATTTTGTTTAGATTTATATATGTATATAGATCATCTTATTTGTCAGTTCAAACCTCAATTTGATGATCTAAAGAGCTACTAAATTCTTTAATATCTATAGGGTATTAAATCCTCACTGATGCTTGTTATTTTTCTATTAACTTTATGAGAAGAAAATAATTGGCAATTGCGGGAAGAATTGGTGAATCTATATATATAAACTTTCAATAAAAAGAACTTGTATTCAATTGAAAAAAATTCTGGAAACATTCAAAATAGAATTTAAATGACAAAACAATTGTAACTAGAAGTAGGAAAGAAACGAAAAAAAAACAAATAAAGAATTACAAATTTTGATATCATGCCTTCCAACTCATAGTAGGAGAAGTTGAGAACCCTATGGGTTATATATGTTGAGCTGGAGGACTTCCTTGAAACTTATTGAACATGAAAGATGAAATTTAATAATATGGAGGTGGTGGTGATGGAGAAGGTAATGGTTTCTTGAAGTAGTTATTTTTCGGCAAAGATGGCACCTTGTATTCTGGTTTAGGAACTGAGGGCACCTTCTTGTAGTTATCTTCTGGAACTGATGGTTTCTTGTAGTAGTCATTCTTTGACAAAGAAGGCACCTTGTATTCTTGTTTAGGCATTGAGGGTACCTTGTAGTCATTATCTTTTGAAACTGATGGCACCTTCTCATAGTTATTTTCTAGAATTGATGGCTTCTTGTAGTAGTCATTCTTTGGCAAAGAAGACACCTTATATTCCTGTTTAGGCACTGAGGGTACCTCTGGAACTAATGGCACCTTCTTGTAGTTATCTTCTGGAACTGATGACTTTTTGTAGTAGTCATTCTTTGGCAAAGAAGGCACCTTGTATTCTTCTTTAGGCATTGAGGGTACCTTGTAGCCAATATCTTTTGAAACTGATGGCACCTTCTCATTGTTATCTTCTGAAACTGATGGCTTCTTGTAGTAGTCATTCTTTGGAAAAGAAGGCACCTTATATTCCTGTTTAGGTATTGAGGGTACCTTTGGAACAGATGAGACCTTCTTGTAGTTATTCTCTGGAACTGATGGCTTCTTGTAGTAGTCATTCTTTGGCAAAAAAGGCACCTTGTATTCATGTTTAGGCGCTGAGGGTACCTCTAGAAAAGATGACACCTTCTTATAGTTATCTTCTACAATTGATGGCTTCTTGTAGTAGTCATTCTTTGGTAAATAAGACACCTTGTATTCCTGTTTAGGCACCGATGGTACCTTGTAGTCGTTATCTTTTGAAATTGATGGCATCTTCTTATAGTTATCTTCTGGAACTGATGGTTTTTTGTAGTAGTCATTCTTTGGCAAAGAAGGCACCTTATATTCCTGTTTAGGCACTGAGGGTACCTCTGGAACAAATGACACTTCTGGAACTGATGGCTTCTTGTAGTAGTCATTCTTTGCCAAAGAAGGTACCTTGTATTCTTGTTTAGGCACTAAGGGTACCTTGTAGTCTTCACTTTTAGCTACTGTGCTTGGTACTTTATTGTATGTAGAATCTGTTGATTCAGAAGAATATGGAGAATATGCCATAGTGCATGTGGCAATCAAGAAAAATGCCAAAGCACAAGCAAATTGAGGCCATTGCTTCTTCAATTGGCTTCCCATTGAGAAGATTTGTATTTCAAGGCTAGATGGTTATATTTTTCTTTTTCTTGTGTGTTTTAGAATGGAGGAACTAGGAGTTTATATAGCTTAACTAAGATGGTTATTTGGATGTCCTCTCAAAATCATCCAAACAGATCAGAGATTTCCCCCATTTATTGGTTAATGCTGTTCCACTAAGGTCTTGAGATAATGGGAAGCCATGAACAATTCATATACCTACTTTCTAAAAATTAAAGTTCAATCTTTTATTGACTTCCAAGAAAATTGTTTCTTGTTCTTTTTTTGTTGGTACATTGAAATTTGACTAAATAAAATCTAAAAGAAGCTTTGACACATGAGTCATATGTGGTATAATACACGTAGGACGCAAATTGTCACAAAGGATGCCTACTATCGTCTATTCAAACTTCAAGTAAAGAAATTGATGCGATGAAAATGGAATGAAAAAGATTTTGAAAGGACTGTTAACCTGACTTTCACTAATACAACTTGTAGTACTAAAAATTACTACAGTACTCTTAACCAAAAGCACTCCACTTGCTTCATTAAGGATTTTTTATTTGTGCAATAACAATCTTAGTGGTGAAATTCTAAAGTTATTAAAAGACTCAGTGGACAGATTCCCACTGGTGGAGTGGCGATCCTTTTGCAGATGCCACAAGTAAATTTTTCTTGTCGAATTATGCACTCTGTGGTGATTCTGAGTTTCATGTTTCACCATGCGTAATCAAATCTCCCAAGAGGTCAAAGAGAAAAAAATACAACAAAAGCAACTTGCTTGGTAATGGGAGTTTCGACATGGTCTACACAAAGGGATATTTAAGGATGGTGCCATTTTTGACAGCAAAGGTATTCAATGTGCAATTGGAGGATGTGTTTAGAATTTCTCATAAAGAATGTGAGGTGTTGATCCGTGTCAGATTCTCCAAAAATACACTACTTTTGGCAAATCCAACACATACCCATTGATATTTTTGAAGAGTCTGTGGAAGCAAATAATTGAAAATCTTGATAATGATAAATCAGATGACAAAGAAAGTTATACGAAAAATCATATTACATTTCAAGTATGACAGTGAATATATACCAGATTTCAGAACAAGTAGGAGGCATATGCATCCATCATTACATCTCTCTACCTCAAGTGCTCACTTCTTTTTAATCACCTCCAAGTAGTCTAAGCATGAGAGAAATTGAATGGAATCTGAAGAAGAGGCAGAGCCAGAAAAAAAATAATGAAATGAAGACCTCTTATGCTGTTTGTTAACAGTTAAACTTCATTCTATATAATCGAACAAATGAAATTAAACCACAGATTTGAGCACAATTTATTTAGAGCTAGAGCAAGGTTAAGGAACCTTTCATGGATTTGACAGAGCCACAAGCGGGTTAACTGAACTTTATTCTGAACACACTAATAAACACTATATGCTGAATTCCCCAAGATTCTTCGGTCTAAGCTTGTTCTTTCCATTTGAACATGAAATTATTCACTTTGCCAATTAGAGACGTAGATTTCAACCAGGTATACCAAATGGAGGCCATTTCCTCCTCAGATGTCCCAGTACAACTGATGATTTCTTCTAATATACGATGCTTGTGGAAAAACCTGGTACTGAATGGACATTCTTTACCACAATTTTGATTTTGTGTACACCGCTCTAATGCAGGCAACACCTGTATTTAAACAAAAACATAAGATATAGAGAATACAATAATGCTTAAGCTCTACTGCATTAGTGTCTACAAGCACAAGGGACGTTTTTTTGAAAGGATTTACAGGTAAAGCAAGAAATTACCTGGAGTACTTTGCTATCTGTACATGGAAGTATGGACATGATGCTGGGACGGTTGAACAATATCGATCCAATGATCAATTCAATGCTCAGGATGGGTACAATGAATATCTCGACATTATGACTTGGTGGAATAAGAATTTCTCTTGGATTTTCAAAAATAAGGATGTTTTTGGTCTGCAAGAATTTTGCCAATGACATAGCTTAAAACCAAATTCAACAAGTAATGCACAAATCAATGGCACAAAAAGAATGGAAAGTACCTTGCGGCAAAATATTACTAACATCAAACCTTTAGAATAGTTGAAGTTTTGAACAAAGTAATTAAGGTTTGTGTACCAACTGCTATCCACATCTCCAAAGTTTGATATTACTGTCCTTGGCAAGAAGAAATTGAGTCGGGCTCTTTCCAGGGAAGAAGAATCCATAGATAAGAAGGGCATTTTATCACCCTCAAAATCAAATTGCGATAAATTTGGAGCTTGAATCATGATTTTTTCTATACTCTCCAACTTCGATAAGGTGACTTTGTTGAGTTTTTCACTCTGAATCTCTATATGTTTCAGCTTATAACATCTTGTTAGATGCAACACTGAAATGTTTGGGAACTTGTGGAATACATCTCGAAACTGTTGGTCTGTGATGCTGGAACCAGTGAGCTCGAGTGTTTGTAAAGTATTGTTACCATCCAAAATATCAATTTTGCAAGGATGAAAATTTCCCTGATCAATACATTCTGTATAACTAAAGGATTCAAGTTTCGGAGCTTGGACAATCACACTATCGAGTTTGCATAATAGTACAGCCAAAGAGTGTAGATGTAACCGTCCAACAACATACAATTTGCTCATACCTTTGCAAGCCAGTACTCTTATATTCCTGATGGATGGGCATTTATCTATAACACTTTGCATGTGGGCATCTGAAATATGAACATTATACAAAAAAAGAGCCACAAGAGAACAAAATCTTATATGAGTGGTACTAATATCAAATTCAAACTTGCACCTGCTTAACCACAATGTGTTGAGCTTTTTCGCATCATAAACAACATCAGGTAAGCTATAATACGACGAATCAATATCCGGAGCATGAATCACCAGCACCGAAACATTGACTTTAATAGCCGATTCAATCCAATGATCCAAATAAGGATCCAATTCTCGATCCCGATATGCAAGGAAGAATTTTGCAAGATGTAAGTTTTGTTCATCATGGATTCGTAGGGGTCGATCAATCAACTTGACAAAATTTTCCAGGGGTATACAACTGTTGCCTTTACATTGACGGAACAGCAAATAAGGTCTTGCGAGCCAATAATAGTGCCATTTCTTGGATAAAACACAAGTTATCGCCGCCTCTCTGAGGTCGAGGTTAGTGCGACATAAGATGTGATGAATGATATGCACAGGCAATTCTGATATTCTGTCTTCTCCATCAACACTTTCAGCCATTAGGGTTTCTGATTTTGGTAGGTGCCGCCGTTTGTTGTTAGGGTTTATAGGCACTGTTAAATAGTAGCCTCCATCATATCTTAAGTAAGTAGCCACTTTTAAATAGTTGCCTACATCATAGCTTAAGTAAATAGCTACTTTAAATAGTAGCCTCCATCATATCTTAAGTAAATAGCTACTTTAAATAGTAGCCTCCATCATATCTTAAGTAAATAGCCACTTTTAAATAGTTGCCTACATCATAGCTTTAAGTAAATAGCCGCTTTAAATAGTAGCCTTCAACATAGTTTAAGTAAATAGCCACTTTTAGCCTACATCATATCTTAAGTAAATAGCCACTTAAATAGTAACCTACATCATATCTTAAGTAAATAGCCACTTTTAAATAGTAGCCACTCACTTGACATGCTTGGACAAATATATTCAAAGTTCAAGACACGAAACAACTCCAAAGTGTTTTAGCATATATGTCTTTCTTACTTTGGAGGTGTGTGTATAAATAGAACTTGTCTAAGAGTTTGTTTGATATTGTTGTAGGGAGCGTAAAAATATTTCTTTTGAAAAATTAAGTGTTTTGACAAATTCTTAAAATTGTTTTTAAATAAAAATAAAAGTAGTTTTTCTATCGTTGAGAAGAAGTTAAAAAATTGCGTTTCTTAAAAAAAAAGTAGAAGCAGAAAATTATTTTTTTGAAGACTAAAATATCTCTTTCATATATAAATATTTACCAATATATCGATTATTTAATTAACATATCTCATAAGTTTGGTTAAGTTTCATTCAAAAAAAATATTTTATGTTGATATATTATTATTTATATTTTATATATTATTTTACGTTTTATTTTTACAGAGTTAAAAATAAAGGTAACAATGATATTTTTGTTGGGTAAAAAATATGAAGGGGTTTATTTATTTTTGTGGTGAATTTTCCGTATATAGTGGTTTAATTTGTAGAATGATTTTTAAATTTATGAATAAGTACATTTTAATTTAATTAAAATAAAATTTTCATTAAAATTTTTGTAATAGATATTGAAAATAGTTTCTCTTTATAAAATAATATTAATATGGGAAAAGGGCTTGATATACCCCTCAGGCCTCAACTTTGTTAATTAGAACTGATATACCCCTCGTTATGAAAGTGGGTCATATATACCCCTATTGTTATACAAATGACTCACATATACCTTTTTCCTCTAAACAAAGTGAAAAAAAAATTAATTTAATTTTTTAATTATTTTTTAAATAATCCATATGTGGTTATATTTGATGCTCCTCACACATAATTTATTTTTTTGTCTTTTTTGTTTCAATGAATAATTAAGTTTTTTATTTTGATGGTCAAATTTATTTATGTTTCACTAATTTTCTTGCAAAATTTATTATAGATGCCCAATTTTTCTTACAAATACAAAAGGTAAATTACAATATAGCCGCAAAAAAATTAGTTTAAATTATTTTCTTTACACTAAAGAACGAAAGAAAAAAAGAATAAGAAACTCAAACAATGATAATCAAAGAAATCCAAAAATAATTTATGTATGAAAAAAATTAAAATATACCTTGAACTTAGCTAGAATGATCATATATCCCCACATGATTTTTAAAAAAAATTAATGTCAAAATATAAATTTAAAACTAATTTTTTCACTTTCGTTAGATGAAGGGTATATGTGAGCTCCTTTTGTAACGGTGGGGGGTATATGTGAGACATTTGTATAATGACAAGGGTATATATGAGCACTTTCATAATGAGGGGTATATCACCTCTAAATGTCAAAGTTGAGGGGTATATCAGATTTTTTTTTCCTATTAATATTAAAAGTACATTGATACTTACCTTTTTTTTTTTGTAATTTGACTCTCAAAAACATTTTTTAAAAAAAGATCAGCCAAACACAATTTGTTTATCAAAAACACTTTTCAAATGAACTAGCCAAACACAAGTCAGATATCTGGGTTGGGTCCCGAATAAGGTGTCAGGATGGAGTTTCAAGTTTGGTGTCGAAGTCAAATTTTGGATAGAGAGTCGAGGTCATTTCTCATGTTAGGCCGAAACAATTTTCGAGATTGGATGTCGGAGTAAGATTCCTTTTAAAGGTTGAATCCTGAGTTAGATGTTGGGATGAGGAGTCAGGTGTCGAATCGGGAGTCGGGTGTCAGGTCTCAAGTCAGGATTGGGTCTTGGGTTGGGGTCTAGTTTCAGGTCGGGGTCGGTTTCAGAGTTGGGGACAGGTTTTGAATCGGTGTCGGAGTCGGATCCCGGTTCAAGAGTTGGATCTTGAATTGGATGTTGGGGTCAGGTCGGGAGTTGGATTACATATCTTTCATCGGGATCGTGTCCAGGTTCGGATGTCGAATCTTGAGGTCTTGGGTTGGGCCTTAGGATCATGTGCTAATTCGGGCCGGGCTCATGGTTAGATCCTAGTTCAAATATCTGATCCATGTCAGGGGTATGGGTCGGCCTGTATTGGATGTTGAGATCAACACCTGGATCGAGTGTTGGGGTCGGATACTGTAGTGTCGTAATTATCCTATCTTTAGAAAAATCACATTTTGAAATGTTCTAAGTATAAAACATTTTAAGAAAAATACTTAGAAAACAGTCACCACTTAATTTTTTAAAGAAATTAAGAAAACTTACAATTTTCAAAGATTTAAACAAAAAAAATCATTTGAAAATACCAAAGAGGGTTCGGGGTTCAATTTACACTTCGAGAAGGGTTTAAGCATTCGAAATGTCCGCTAACATGCGGTTGACCTGCGACTTGACTAAAATATATTTGACTATTTTTAGAAAAAAAATAATGATTCAACATAAGAAATAATTACTTATAATATATTTGATTAAGAAAATAATTAAATAAATGACATATTTTATTTTATTAGAGGAAGGGATCCAAAATGATACATTTGACTCGAAATACAAGTGATTAGAATATTAATAAAACTAAATTAATTAGAATTTATTTAATTCATTTTAAAATAATAATTTAAACCAATTTAATCAATTAAAGCATGAATATCATTTTGAATTAATTGACTAAACTTTTTTGAGAAAATGACTAAGTAAGCATTATTATATTTTAATTAATTGTAAGGGTTTTAACTAACATTTTTAAAGTTTATTTGAGAAAAGTACTTTAACTTTAAAAAAAATAAAAATGAGTAAGTTATGACTAAGCAAAAAAGCATTAAAGAACATTTCTTTTAAGTACAAAAGGTTTAACTTAATTGAAGATATAAAATTTTGACCAATTATACTTGATCACTAAAATAAATAAACCCAAAACATGAAATGTATTAAAATTAAACCAACACAAAGAAAAGTAACTCATCTTTTGGGGGATTCATTAAGTTAATTAACAATTATAAAGTTAGAGTTAAACACCAAATAAATTATCATGATTAAATAATTAAAGAGTAAGGGAGAAATTGAATTTTGGGCCTCCTTTTGGGCCAATTTCGCTGGAATTTTTGGGGTTAATCCTAAACCCGTTTTTGTATACACAAATTGTATATCAGTGTATACAGCTTGTATATCAGCCCCATTTCCTGCCTTCTAGACCTGTAACAGCTCCATTTTGATCTGTTTCAGCTTCCTTTATAATATATATTCTCTTCCCGAACCTCACTGGATTCCGGTTGCAAGGTTGACTCGATAAGAAGGAGAATGCAAGAGCTAGAAGCCCATTAGACTCATTTGGAGAGTGTTCATGTAAAGAAATAAGAAGATGAGGATTAACAAATAATCAAGAATGGACGGGTGTTAAACATAAACGACCTTTGATAATGCTAGTTTAATATATGTAAAAAGTTAGTAGGCAAAACTAGAGAGAACAACTTTTAATCCTATGACAAATAATATAACTATAATTTCAATCACATAACAAGGATCATAAATGAGTGAATAGGGGACATCAAATATTCTATCAACAACATTAAGCACTGCACTTTAAAGTTGCAAATTTACATCAGCAAGGAAAAGGACAAAAATAATTCATCAAAGGGAAAACAAGAGGAATCATTCTCATTTTTTAATTGAAGGAGGGAAAGAGAAAAATAAATAAATAAAAAATAAATAAACAAAAGCTTTTCTACAATTAAACAAGAGGGCAACTACAGAGTGATAAATACGGCACCACATTATACTGCAACTTTAAACAATTGAGTGAACTTCAACAAAAGACTCATCACAATTTCAAACTTCAAGAAACTAATAGTCATATCTATGCTAGGTGAGTTAGATGAAAAAATAGCAAATTCTAATAACATATGACATGATTTTGAAAGACTACTCCATCTACGTTCTCTTAAGCCAAAAGAGACAATGTGTGAATTATTCATTTTTGGCTCATAAAGGAACTACTGGAAACTATTCAGTTATTTCACACAATAGGATAGAACTTTTTAACAACAAAAATAAAGGATGAAATGAAGCCGAACCTTAACTAAATTAAGACAAACTTTTTCTAGAAATTTAATCAAATCAGTGGACCACTTAGAACGACATCTAGTTGTGAAATGATATTAAGCTAAGTAACATGGAACATCAAACCAAATCTCATGTAAAGTAAAACTTCAAAGGATTCACAAGCATGAGGATTTGACCAGCAATATTCGGAAGTATTAAACGAAGAAAATGACATTTCTGATTAATCAATACCGATCAAAGCGAAACTCTTAACAGGACCAAGAGGCACCAAAGCGAAGAATTCTAATTCACATTTTTTCTCAATTTAAGGTTTAGAATGACATTTAGCAGCTATCTCAACACATCATACTCATTTTTATTAATCCAACAACACTCATGATAAACTAAAATAAGAATAAAAGAAAATCCTAAATATACTAAACCGGATGGTCAGTAAAGAAGGAGGCTACTAAACTACATTTACTCTATAGGATAAACAACGTATTACACTAAATAAACTTGAAAGAAATTCTACCTTTTTTGGAGCAGCGACCGGGATGGTGAGCTTTAGGAGGACAACGATTCTTCCACCACAAATTCAAATATGAATAACAAATCAAGAAAATCTAAGCGGCGACCTTTTCCGAACTTAAAATCAAAGAACTAAATATAAAAGTTTTTAAGTGTAAAATGACTATTGACAAAGAAACTCAAACTTCAAAGCCTCTTTCCATACCCCTTTAGGTTGAATAATAAGAGAGTATATATAGCTAGGAAATTAGGGCAGATTTGGGGAAGAAAACGGATAGGAACTTGGGGCAAAATCGGAATTTTCCAACCAAATCAATTCAAATTTTCCCCCAAGGGTAAAGAAAAGCTGTTGTTGTATGGAAATTCAACCAAAATCCCCTAGAATCCGGATGAAAAAGATCAAAATGGGCGGTTATTGCAGAGCAAGTTGTGGGAGTTGACGTTTCTGGGTTTTTGCAGTGCACTCACGTGTTGGTGAAGAAGAGAGAGGACGCAGGGTCGTTTTGTTTGGGCTGCTGAAGATGTTCTGGAAATCTGGGTTCTTTTTGTGAAGGAGAAATGGATTTGGGCCGGGTTGAATGGAAAAGAATTGGAAAAGAAGTGGGTTGGGGGTAATTGTTTTGGGCTGCTGGAGGGAGTATAATGGGCTGGGAATTTATTTGTGATTGGAAATGGGAATTGGGCCTGCTGGAGTGAAACAAAAGGGCTCAAAATTAATCTTAAAAGATGGGATGAATTGTTATTAAATAATGAATTTCAATTATAGTGTAGTAGAATTTAATTGGTGAATTCAACTAAAATTTAAACAAGATGAGTTAATATAAATTAATTAATGAGCTTCTTAATCCTAACGAAATAAGAAATAATTAACTTAATTATAAACTAACTAATTCAATTACAAATCCAATTAACTCGATACTATAACTATAACTTAAAGTAAATTAATAAAATATTTAACTAAAATGTAAAATCTTTTGTGATGACTTTTCAAATATTTATAAAATAACGTGATTGCTAAAATATACATATTTATTATTTAAAATGACAAAATTACTTTTAAAAATAACTTGGAACTATTTTGAATTTCATAAAACTCATTAATTCAAAATTATAACTATCCCTAAATTTAAAATATAAAATCCTTTTTTTTAGACGATTTTCGAATAATCATAAAATATATCAATTATACACATAATTATGTAAAACATATATATTATCTAAAAATTATGAAAAGTGACAAAACTATTAAAAATCTTGCAAATTATATTATTATTTTTTGAAACTTTATAAAACTAATTATTTTAAATCGTTTGAAATTGGAGAAACTCGAAATGATTAATTTATATTGTAGAGGGTCAAAATTCGGTGTCAACAGATACCAAATCGATTATTGGGGTTGGTCTCCATGTCATATATTATTTTTCTAAAAAATATTTTCTACTTGTGGACAAAAATAAAAAAAATATTTTCTAATCTCTGGATAAAAATAAAAAAATATTTTTCACCCACCAAACAAACATGAAAAAATAAGTTAGAAGCCAACTTATTTTCCAAGAAAACATTTTCCCTAGAGGCTGGAAAACATATTTCTTCGTACCAAACACACTCGAATACAATAATATTCATATAGGAAATTGTTTCAAGCCTTTTACTGAATACNTATTTTGATGGTAAAATTTATTTATGTTTCACTAATTTTCTTGTAAAATTTATTATAGATGCCCAATTTTTCTTACAAATACAAAAAGTAAATTACAATATAGCCGCAAAAAAATTAGTTTAAATTATTTTCTTTACACTAAAGAACGAAAGAAAAAAAGAATAAGAAACTCAAATAATGATAATCAAAGAAATCAAAAAATAATTTATGTATGAAAAAGATTAAAATATACCTTGAACTTAGCTAGAATGATCATATATCCCCCCACATGATTTTAAAAAAAAATTAATGTCAAAATATAAATTTAAAACTATTTTTTTTACTTTCGTTAGATGAAGGGTATATGTGAGCTCCTTTTGTAACGGTGGGGGTATATGTGAGACATTTGTCTAACGATAAGGGTATATAGGATCACTTTCATAATGAGGGGTATATCACTTCTAAATGTCAAAGTTGAGGGGTAAATTAGATTTTTTTTTCCTATTAATATTAAAAGTACATTGATACTTACCTTTTTGTGTAATTTGACTCTCGAAAACAGTTTTTTTTTTTTAAATCAGTCAAACACAATTTGTTTATCAAAAACACTTTTCAAATGAACTAGCCAAACACAAGTCAGATATCTGGGTTGGGTCCCGAAATGGTGTCAGGATGGAGTTTCAAGTTTGGTGTTGAAGTCAAATTCTGGATAGAGAGTTGAGGTCATTTCTCATGTCAGGCAGAAACAATTCTTGAGATTGGATGTTGAAGTAAGATTCCTTTCAAAGGTTGAATCCCGAGTTAGATGTTGGGATGAAGAGTCAGGTGTCGAATCGGGAGTCGGGTGTCAGGTCTCAAGTCAGGATCGGGACTTGGGTTGGGGTCTAGTCTCAGGTCAGGGTCGGTTTCAGAGTTGGGGACAAGTCTCAAGTCGGTGTCGAAGTCGGATCCCGGTTCAAGAGTTGGATCCTGAATTGGATGTTGGGGGTTAGGTCGGGAGTCGAATTACATATCTTTCATCGGGATCGTGTCCTGGTTCGAATGTCGGATCTTGAGGTCTTGGGTTGGGCCTTAGGATCATGTGCTAATTCGGGCCGCGATCATTGTCAGATCCTAGTTCAAATATCTAATCCATGTCAGGGGTAGGGGTCAGGCCTGTATTGGATGTTGAGATCAACACCTGGATCAAGTGTCGGGGTCGGATACTAGATCGATTATTGGGGTTGGTCTCCTTGTCATATATTATTTTTCTAAAAAATATTTTCTACTCTGTGGACAAAAATAAAATAAAAAAATTCTAATCTCTGGACAAAAATAAAAAAATATTTTTCACCCACCAAATAAACATGAAAAAATAAGTTAGAAGCCAACTTATTTTCCAAGAAAACATTTTCCCTAGAGGCTGGAAAACATATTTCTTCGTACCAAACACACTCGAATACAATAATATTCATATAGGAAATTGTTTCAAGCCTTTTACTGAATACACATCTACTTGACCTGCGTTCTTCTTTTATCTTTCGCATTCTTAACACTACATATCCAATGGCCAATGCACGTACGTAGTAACCCAATCTCCAAGAGAGTATATAAACCAATAAGTACTCTTTTTCTTCTTGACTTTTTTGTAGATTTAGTTCTGCTAGAGATCTTACCATCAAAATCATTTTTTTGACAGATCATATGATTGCTGCCTTTAAATTTTCAACATTAATAGGAACTTGCCCACTTAATAAATTGGACGAAACATTGAAATATAGCAAGATTCTTTAAATTGCAGATAACATATGTTATAGTTCCTTCTATCTTGTTGCCACCTTGGTTGAGTTCTTGAAGGTTCAACAAGCCTTGGACGGTTTTTGGAATATAACCATTGTTATACATATTCATAATTAGTACACCAGTAAGTTTGCCAATTTCTTCAGGGATGATTCCCTTCAACGGGTTCGTGAACGGAACCAGCAATTTAGAAGAGCTTGAAATTCTCAAGAATAATTGGGTCAATCATCAGGAATAAATGAAAAGCAGAGTTAATAAGATTTTAATTCAGTGGATGCAGAATCTTTTGATGGAAATGAAAATAACATGCTAGTGTAGAAGCTGTCCACTTCGGTTGAGTTATATATTGTTTGGGATAAGACACAAGTACCTAGACTATGACCGTAATTCCAGAGACACTCCTTAACTAAACTAAGGTCCTATTACCCTGAATTTATTTTTTTTGTAATTTTGTACACCTTTTGTCTTACGTGGCACACTCCGTGACTCCACGCAATTGAGGCGCGTGAGAGATATTTGGATGCCATGTAAGCCAAAAAGTCCACAAAATTACAAAAAAAAATGGGTTCAAGGGTAATATGACCTTAGTTTAGTTAATGTGTGTCTCTGAGATTTCGATCATAGTCTAGGGGTACTTGAACATTTTCCCTATATTGTTGTTTATCATTTTCTTGTACAAATGAATTCTTTAAAATGTTTTATATACAATCCATCTTCTTCATTGAGGAGAGTTCAGAACAGAGTGTTACTTTCCATTTTACAAGTTATGGAACTTCTGTTAAATTTCTTAATTTCTGCAGGTTAAGTCNACATTGTTCTTCATACCAAACACACTTGAATACAATAATACTCATAATAGGAAATTGTTTCAAGCCTTTTACTGAACACACATCTACTTGACCTGCGTTCTTCTTTTATCTTTCGCATTCTTAACACCACATATCCAATGGCCAATGCACGTAGTAACCCAATCTCCAAGAGAGTATATAAACCAACAAGTACTCTTTTTCTTCTTGACTTTTTTGTAGATTTAGTTCTGCTAGAGATCTTACCATCAAAATCATTTTTTTGACAGATCAAATGATTGCTGCCTTTAAAGAGTTAATATCTCAGATGTTCACTCAACTTTGAATAGTTCACTTAGAAAGTCACTCAATTTTGAGTTATTAACTTGGAAAGTCACTCAGCTTTGTTTTATAACTCAAAAGTCACTCAACTATTGATATTCACTTAGAAAGTCACTCAACAAATTTAAATAATTTATTCAATAAACTTTATTGAAATCTAATTTTTATTTTAAACTATTTTTTTTAACAAATGATAAAATGCCTATTTTAATTATCTTATTGACTCACTCTAATTATTTAACTTATAGTTTTTTTTTTATAAAAAAAAGGTACATCAGCATAGACGAATTAAATATGCTGAAAAATGATCCAAAAAAGAAGAAGATTGGAATTGAACGGAAGTAATTAAGGAGTAATTAAAAAAAACGCATAGTAGTATATAGCAATCTTTTATTATTTTTTAAGAAAATAGTTTAAAAAAATTGTATTCAACAAAATTTAATAAAATAATTAAAATGAGCATCTTTCTATTAAAAAAACATTTTAAAACAAAAATTGTATTTAACAAAATTTAATGAAAAAATTATTTAACTTGACTTTCAAAGTAAACTATCAATAGTTGAGTGACTTTCTAAGTGAAATGACAATAGTTCAGTGACTTTTGAGTTATAAAACAAAGTTGAGTGACTTTTTAAGTAAACTATTCAAAGTTGAGTGACTTTCTAAGTAAACTATTCAAAGTTGGGTGATCAATCTGAGATATTATCTCTGGATTTAAATTTTCAACATTAATAGGAACTTCCCCACTTAATAAATTGGACGAAACATTGAAATACAGCAAAGATTCTTTAAATTGCAGATAACATCTGTTATGGTTCCTTCTATCTTGTTGCCACCTTGGTTGAGTTCTTGAAGGTTCAACAAGCCTTGGACGGTTTTTGGAATATGACCATTGTTATACATATTCATAATTAGTACACCAGTAAGTTTGCTAATTTCTTCAGGAATGATTCCCTTCAACGGGTTCGTGAACGGAACCAGCTGTTATGAACCAAGTCCAGCCCAATGTAGATACTAATGTCATACAAGTTGTTATTGGGCTGACAAGAGCTATTGAGACGAGAATGAGCAATAGGGCCAAGTTAATTTGAGATCCGGGTTGAGTAGTGGGCATGAAACGGTTCCATCAAAAGGGTAGTGATATGTGATTTAGGGATTATGCAAATTGTTAAGAAAAATGTCTAGTCCTCTCATCCCCTTTCTTTGAGTCTATGCTTCTCATCTCCCTTCTAGTTATCTTTTACAATAGTTTTCTTTGTTAGTTCCATTTTCCGTTGTAACTTCAGAGTTTAGTGATGATAATATTTGAATGTTTCTATTGTGAAATTGGAGTTGTTACACCAGCAATTTAGAAGTGCTTGAAATTCTCAAGAATTGTGAAGAATCATTGGGTCAATCATCAAGAATAAATGAAAAACAGAGTTAATAAGATTTTAATTCAGTGGATGCAGAATCTTTTGATAGAAATGAAAATAACATGCTAGTGTAGAAGCTGTCCACTTCAGTTGAGTTATAATATATTGTTGTTTGTCATTTTCTTGTACAGATGAATTCTTTAAAATGTTTTATTGTTGTTTATATACAATCCATCTTAACTTCTTCATTGAGGTTCTTCTGGTTATTTGCATGAGTTGGTGGACACAAAGAATTCAGAACAGAGTGTTACTTTCCATTTTTCAAGTTATGGAAGGTGTGGATGAATATATTAATTTAGATTCGAAAAGCTTATATTTTCCAATTCATCTACAGACTACACTATCATAACCATTGATACTGAAGATAGACTGCTAAACCACATATGGCGCAAAATCTACTTCATATGTGAGCAAAATTAGCTTAGAACTAAATTTCATGGATTTGATTGCAAGTATAAATGTGTAATCAAATTGGAGGTCTTACANGGAAAAATAATTCTTGAGTGGCTTGACTCCCTCCTTGCATTCAGTGTTTCACGAGCTATGTCTATCAAATAATCCATGAACATCCCCATATATATAATTGTTAACAATTACATTGAAGTTGGCAATAATAATGTGAAATAAGTGTCATCAAGATAACTCTTCAGTTTTCAAATGCTTGGACTTCCGCTAACAACTTACTCAAGCTATTTCATCCATTTGAATGACTTTCTATCTTCCAATATATTTATTACATAATATAATGCACATTTGAATACCTTAAAACTGCTCCCATTTATATCTAGTTTTGTATTTAGTTATTAGAATATATATTTTTTATTTTGTACATAAAAAAAATAATATTTAAATGAAGGATAAAATGGTAATTCAACTTTGAGGTTAGAAGCTTCCCAAGTAATATATGATTAAGTGGTTAGATCTGAACCAAAACAAATACACTTACTAGGCGGCTGAAATCTGAATGGTTCAGCTTCAGACCTTCATTAAGTGCAAAAATGAGGCATTGGACTTGCATAAAATTGAATAAGTAAACGCACACGTCCTACGCGGCATAATACAAATAGGACGTTACATTGGACACAAAACTGTCATGTAGGACGTAAACAAGGACAAATGTGTTTATTTGTTCAATTTTATACAAATTTATGTGTCAACTTATATACACATAAAGTTAGAGGGCGTATATATCAATTGAGGCCAAGTTAAATGACATGTTTATGTATTATGCCAATTATTTATTTATCTCAAACTTTTGCTTTGATGCATAGTAAATTTACTTATTACAACAAACCTCATGAGTTTCAGTCGCAAACAACAATTGCATCAACAGGGTAGGCTTATGGGTATTTTGTTACACTATCCACAAAATAGTGGAACACTCAACAAGATCAGTAACAGAGAGAAAATGAAGCTGAATCTCGTATCGGACCTGATCACGGAGAAATAAATAAGCTTTCGTTATGTTTCTTTGGTATGTTCTTTTTTTGAGATGTCCGTTCATTCGAAACATTCAATAAATTAGCTGCTGATAATTTACCTTGAGCCATGCTGAGGAACCGTTAGAAGAAAATCAAAGATGTGGGCACGACACTGGGCCTATGTCCCACTTATATATACTAGTTCTCGACACGTGTATAGCCAGTCATGTAGAACATGATTTGTAAATAGTAGTAAACATTATTAAAATGAAACTTTGAATAAATACTAATGCATGAAAAAATAAAGTACAAGTTGTGAATAAATCGTCATACAGTGGACTTGTTTGTTGAGGTGAAGATGATTGGGTATTGTATGACTACAAAAATGAGCAATCAATTAGGTCCACAATAAAATCATATAGAAAGCAAAAAGGATGGAAACAACCTCTATATCATTGAGCTTCATGAGTGAATACTTCACCTCGAACTCGAGATCTACCAAAGATGATGACAAGAGAGGCAATGGGCTCGTGAACCAATTATCTGCCACTGTCAGCTTGATTAGAAGTGATTGGAATTTGCAAGAACAGAACAGAGTGGTACTTTCCATTTTTCAAGTTATGGGACTTCTGTTCCATTTCTTGATTACTGCCGGTTCAAACATGCAAGGAAAGGCGTGGATAGATATTTAATTGAGTTTCTACATGCTTATACAGTTATACCACTCCAATCACGTCTCTGTGTGGTATTGAAGCGGCCAATATATTTAATACTAAACGCTGGTAGTTCATGTTTACCTAGGAAATGCAGGAACTAGGCAGTTTTATACCATGGAACGATATGGCAGTGGTACTTTTTGCTGCTATCTATGCTTTGATAAGAAGATACTAGTTTTAGGAAGTGTGGTTTCAAGGAGATATTGATGGAGACTGACTCGAATTTTAGAAGGAACAGTAGTCACACCATGGAGTGTATTAAGTCTCCGCTCAACTGGGACAAGGCGGATTGAAAGTTTTGTGAGTTAATTTTCCGAATTTGTCACACATACACAAACACTTGATCCGTCATACTCTAATTTTGGGTCTTCCTACGACAAACGGAGGCCTTGAGATGTGATAATACAAAAAATAATGAAATGAAGACCTGTTAACAGTAAAATTTAGCACACTTTCATCCATTGCCTTCTTTCCATACAATCCAACAATTCCATAAAATTTAGATTTCATGGATTTGATTGCAAGTATAAATATGTAATCAAAGTTGGAGTCTTAGAAATAGCCAAAAAAATGCAAAATAGAAAATGTATGTACGTAGTAATAGATCATACATATTCTTAACACACAAATTAACTCTATATTCTGAATTCCCATGTTAACATGAGATTAGTCGCTTGGTCAATTAGAGAGGTGGATTTCAACCAGGAATACCAAATGAAGGCCGTTCCCTCCTCAACTGCCCCAGTACAACTGCTGACTTCTTTTAATTTATGATGATTGTGGAATAACTCGGTATTGAATGGACATTCTTTACCACATTTTTGCTTTTGTGTACACCTTTTTAGTGCAGACAATACCTGTATTTAAAGAAAAACATAAGAAATAGAGAATACAATAATGCCTATGAGACAAGCAATCAACATAAATCAACAGATAACTAATATCAACCCTTTAGAATTGTTAAGCTCCAATGTCTTAGTGTCTACAACAAGAGACGTTTTTTGAAAGGATTTCCAGGTAAAGCACGAAGTTACCTGGAGTGCTTTGCTATTTGTACATGGAAGAATGGACATGATCTTGGGATTGTTGATCATTAACTTTCTAATGATCGATTCAACATCCAGTAAGGGTGCAATGAATATCTCGATATCATTACTTGGAGGAATAACAATTTCTCTTGGATTTTCAAAAATAAGGATGTTGTTGGTCTGCAAGAATTTTGTCAATGGCATAGCTTAAACCAAATTCAACAAATGATGCATAAATCAAAGGCAGAAAAATAATGGAAAGTACCTTGCGGCAAAATATCACTAATATCAAACCTTTAGAATAGTTGAACTTTTGAACAAAGTGATGAATATTTGTGTACCAATTTCTGTCCACTGATCCAAAGTTTGTGCTTGTCGAGAAGAAATTGAGTTGGGATCTTTCCAGGGAAGAAGGATTCATAGATGGGACGGGGATTTTATCACCATAATAATCAAATTCCAATAAATTTGATGCTTGAATCGTGACTTTTTCCAGACTCTTCAACCCTACTAAAGTCAATCTCTTGAGTTTTTCACTCTGAATCTCTATATTTTTCAGGTTAAAGCACCATGTTAGATCCAATTCTGAAATGTTTGGGAACTTGTAGGATACATCTCGAAACTGTTGGTCTGTGATGCTGGCACCAATGAGCTTGAGTGTTTGTAAAGTCTTGTAGCCATCCAAAATATCAATTTTGCAAGGACGATCAGTATGCTGTTCATATTTAAAGCATTGAAGATTTGGGGCCTGGAGTATCACACTATAGAATTTGCATTCAACAACAATCAAATTCTCCAGATGTACAGGGCCACAAACTTGCAATTTGTTTATTCCTCAGCAATCGACTAGGGATAAATTTCTGATGAACGGGGATCTATTGATAATTCTTTGCAATTGAGCATCTGATATACTGACACAATGCAAATAAAGATCCTCAAGACAATCAAATCTTATGGGAGTGGTGCTAATATCAAATTCAAACTTGCACTTTCTTAATTGCAATATTGTTAGCTTTTTAGCATCATAAATAACATCAGGTAAGCTATATGGTCTTAAAGAGGAAGCATTAATCTCCAGCACTCTGACTTTAAGTTTAAAAGCCAATTCAATCCAAGTATCCACGTGAGAATCCAATTTTGTCTCACAATACCTAAGGATGAATTGTTCAAGATGTAATTTTTGTTCGACATGGGATCGCAGGGATTGATCAACCAACTTGACATAGTTTTCCAGGGGCATATATTTTTTGCCTTGAAATTGATAGACTATGAGATTAGGTCTTGAAGTCCAACAATAGTACCATCTCTTGGACAAGATACAACTTCTCGCCGCCTCTCTCACATTGAGTTTAGTGCAGCACAAGATTTGATGAATAATATGCACAGGCAATTCTGATATTCTGTCTTCTCCATCAACACAAACTCTTTTCGCCATATTATATTGCATCGTTTTTTGTTTGTTGATGCCGTCTTATGTCCACTTTTAAGGGTTTTACTTGGATTCCTAGTGGGAATTGATCACTAAAAGGGCTACATCATATATTAAGTGAATAGCCACTTTTAACACCTTTTGTTAAATAGTAGCCACTATTAATATTCAGCCACTCTTTTGACCTACTTAACAAAGTTACCTACCTTTTTAGATTATGTGATGACTGATGGTATACACTTACTTAAATACTCAATTGATGAATAAATTTCAGTTTTTACTGGAGGATTTTCTTTTTAATTGTCTTTAAGCAATGATGACTGTAGGAATATTTTTCTTAGAGAATGTTAATATGCTGTTCCCAATAAATATGATTGTAATCAACTTTGTTACTGAAGTCAATAAAAACACTGCGATATCGGCAGGAGCTTTATTCGAATCTTTGGCTACCAGATCATCTTTGACCTTTGCCACAAATGTAGGTTTTGATGGAGTAATATTGTTTTTCCCATTCTTTGGCATCAGATTTGCTCTTCTTTGGAAGTATTAGCTTTGGTAGAGTTGTTGATTGAGGGTTGAGTGTCTAAACAGGGGAATTTTGGTTGTTTTTGTTTTGAAGAGTTTTATCCTTCGATCCAGCTGTTTGTGTTTTAGAAGGTGAATTTTCGGTGTTGTTGCTCTTGGTGATGGCTTCTATTAGGGCTTGAAGAATGGAGGGGTTGGCAATGACAATGTAACATCCGGCAATTTGAAATAACTATGAAAAAGCTTGAAATCGGAAATAGTCATTTTTGGAAAAAAATTTAAAATCCGGAAATTTGGTTAAGTGTGGAAATCAGTGAGTTTTTGGCCAACTTTGAGCGGTCATAACTCCTAGCTCAGGATGAGTTAGGAGTAGTTCCAGTTATGTTTGGAAAGCCCTTGGAATGATCTTTCCAACGCTGCCGAGTTTGTTCGTATGAGCGAGTTATGGCCATTGAAAGTTGGGCAGTTGGCAGGGAATCCATCTGAAAATTTTAAGGGCATTTTGGTCTTTTCCCTAGCCATTTCTTTTGGGATTATATTGTGTGTTAGGCTGATTTTGGATCATTTTTATCCCATTTTAAAAGAGAAAGAGTTAGGGTTCTTGAGAGTGAAGAAGAGAAGAGGAAGAGAAGAAGAGAAGAAGAGGAGAAGAAGAGGAGAAAGGGAAGATCATCGTGGATTTTCGTCGGGGGTGATCTGTCACGCCCCGAGCCTACACCCTGGACGTGGCCGGCACTCCAAGACCATTGTTGGTCCCCAAGCGAACCCTCATCCTGGCTGACTCCAAGCGGAATACTAACTTAAGCACACAAGAGCTTAAAACTGAAAAAAGAGTTTATAAACTCAATTTTACAAATCTTTAACTCAAAAGAAAACTCTGTATAATAGAATATATATACAACTCGCCATAAAAGGCAACTTTAGTCTTCAAAACATTTAACAAAATAAATGAAGAGACTTCTGAAACTCTATTGTCTATCTATGAAGCCTCTAACTGATAAAGATGGAAGCCGGGACAAGACCCACGACCTCCTAACAACCGATACAACTGAAAGGTAAATGAAA
>NC_064285.1:8598380-8612756 GCF_019186545.1 Solanum stenotomum
AACTCACATACCTTGATAGGGATCACCCCCGACGAAATTCCACGACGGAAACTTGTTGATCTCCTCTTTCTCCTCTTCTTCTCCTCTTCTTCTCTTCTTCTTCTCTTCTTCACTCTCAAGAACCCTAACTTTCTCTCTTTTAAAATGGAACAAAAATGATCCACAAACAGCCTAACACAACAATATAACCTCAAAAGAAATGATTTGTGAAAAGACCAAAATGCCCTTAAATTTTCGGACGGACTCCCTGCCAACTGCCCCAACTTTTAAAGGGCATAACTCGCTCATACGAACTCGGAATCGAGCAAACTCGGTGGCGTTGGAAAGATCGTTCCACAAGCTTCACAACCATAACTGGAACTACTCCTAAATCATCCTGAACTAGGATTTACGACTACTCAAAGTTAGCCAAAAACTCACTGATTTCCACACTTACCCAAATTTCCAGAATTTTGAACTTAGCCAAATTTCCAGATTCTTTCCAAAATGACTATTTCCAATTCAACTCTTCTTGGAACTCAATGTGCTACATCTAGGGATCTTAACTTAACACTCAAGAAATTTTTATTCCTCGGAAAAATCTCACTCCACATGAAGGACGGCTCGAGTCTTAGTTCGAAAAATTCTCTGGGGTGTTACATGATCCCTATCAAGGTATGTGAGTTCTTAGTGTGGGTTGATCCTTTCCCCCACACACCAAGCTCATTTTTATGATTTGAGAAAAGATTGGATTTGTTGTTGAAGTTGTTAGTTATTGTTGATGTTGTTAGTTGTGTTGTTGAAGTTATTGTTGGTTGTGGACATGATTGAGTTGTGTATTTGAGTTGTAATCTATTGTATGCTGAGAGATGGATGATCCTTAGTGTTTGGGGTTAAATCCATTGAAGTAAGGGTGGTTTAGAGTTGAAGAAAAGAGGGAGAAAAGTCGGGTTTTCTGGGGAAGGGGCTGGCACGTCGCGCCTGCCAGAGCGCCCCAAAGGGGACTCTGAAGTCCAGCCCTTGGGGCGGTGCGTCTCTCAGAGCGCCAACAGGTGCCTTCTGAGCTTCAAGGGCTGGCGCTCCGCGCCTTGCAGAGCGCCAAGGACGCCCTGTTCCCCCATTCTTTCCATGTTTTCTCATGCATGTTCCTATGTATTATACCTATGTTTCCTAGTTGTTTCCAACACTCTAAGGTACATTTAGACATCCCGAATTCATCCATAAACATGTGATCATATACCTTGAATCCGTAATCCAATTCAAGGCGAGTTAGTATCAGTTAACGAGAAGTTAGAGTCAAGTCAAGCAAAGTTAAGAAGTTAGTTTAAGTAAGTTTTCAAAGTCGTTCAAGAGTCTTTATTGAACGTTTTCACTTCATTTTAAGGCTCAAGATTCAAGTCAAGTTAAGTCAAGAGTTTCAAGTTAAGTTAAGAGTTTCAAGTTGAGTAAAGAGTTTAAAGTTGAGTTCATTCTCAAAGTTATTAGGGAACTATGTATTCCTAAAGAAGTTTAAAAGAAATGTTTTTACATTTAAACAAGGTTGGAAACTGAGATTTCCAAAAGAGCCTTCGGGCTAGTTTTTGAGTAATTATCTCATATCAGCAAGAAGAAATGTTTTTTAAAAACATAAGAGCCAGTACATTTTTGGGAGTAGTATCGAGTACCGAATTGGGGGGAGCGTTCAAAGAACCCATAGCCCCCATAGAACCATTTTAGCCACCATGGGTAGAAAAGGATCATACTTTTTAGATGAATCCTTTTCCAGATAGACTAGTGGATCCATTAGGCAGTTCAGGTCTTATACCTTTCGTCAGGTGTAAGATGCTCTGGCAGCGTGAGGTCGATCGCTGTATCATCACTATAGTCATGTGATGGTTGTCGGTTAGAGAAACTCCCACAGTAGTTATTGTATTTTCATACACATAAATTATTGTATTTTTATATACATCAGTTCATTGTATTTCTATATACATCTCAGGCTTATTGTGTCTTTGTACACATACATAGTTTATAGTATGTTTTAAGTAGTTTTTCTTTATATCGCACTTGTTTTAAATTGCCTTATATTGAAAGAAGTCAGTCAGGTTGAGTTGAGTTGAGCAAGGTAAGCTTTTCAGTTTCTTCCAAATTTCCTTCTAGCCTATGTTGCTTAGTTTCCAGCTCGCATACTCGTACATTCCATGTACTGATACCAGTTGGCCTGCATCTTATTATGATGTAGATACAAGTACCTCGGATCAGTATCCTGCACGTCGTTGATCCAGCTGAGCACTCCAGAGTCAGTGGTGAGCCTCCTTGCATTTCGGAGGACTCAATTATTTCGTGTTCTTAGTTTTGTTTTATTAGGGTGTTGCGGGGTCTGTCCTAACATCCATCTCAGTATTAGAGGCTTCATAGACAGTCAGTCAGTTAGTATTGAGCCTCTCATCTATGTATATATGTAAATATTCTATTTTGAGATATGAGTCGCCTTTGTGACCAGATTTTATAAGTTAAGTTGTTGTGTAATATTTGCATTGCATGAAGTTATTCTGTTGAGTTAGTTTTCCGCCAAGTTAAGAAAGCCAGGCCAAGGGTTCGCTTGGGGCCAGCAATGGTCTCCGAGTGCCGGTCCCGCCCAGGGTGTAGGCTCGGGGCGTGACAGACAAGATCGAAATGCTCATCTTTATCCATGTTCAAACCTTGTTCTTGAGAGGTGTTTGTTTCTATGTTGTGGGGCCTATTTGCAGTGGCGTTGGATGGATCTTTCCGGTATGATTGTGGTGTTACCGTTGGGCTGCGAAGAATGAGACACGCGGTGTTGCTGAGTTATTGTCCTTTCATTGTCTGTGTAAGGGGCTGGTAACGGACATGAAGTTTTGTCCAGTGGGTCATTTGGATGTTTTCCTAACCTAACTGAGGTATTTGTCAAGTAGATCTCTTATCCCCATATCTCTTTATTATTGACCGCGCTACTGCTGATAAATCAAGGAATCCTATCAAGCTAAGTCGTATCGGAACTAGCTCCCCCACACATTTGCTTGTTGCACATGATTTTGTCCTTTTTGACCAGACTACAGCTTCGAACGTGCTGCCATTGTCTGCTGACTATCAGCATATTCTTGAAAGAATTACTCTGCGCCTTTAAGGATGACACACTAAAATTTCTTACCGCACTACTCTTTTTTTATGCAAAACAAAATATTAAAATACAGAAAGCAGGTACCAAGACTTCCCAAGAGTGCAAAACAGGGAACTTCCTAGGTTAGTGTGCACATTTGCAGTTAAAAAATCCAGATTGATTATTGAGGGGAGAATTGTGGCCAAACTACTCGAGAGGATATCTTGTTGGATACATTGCTTAAGCTTACAGTTACAGGTTCCAACTGATCCAGAGTGGTAGTGTGGAAAGTAGAGTTAATAAGATTTTAATTCAGTGGATGCGAAATCTTTTGATGGAAACAAAAACGACATGCTAGTGTGGAAGCCGTCCTCTTCAGATGAGTTATTTATGTTTACAGACAATCCATCTGCTTCATTAGGCATAATACATATATTGGACCCTAAACTTGGCTTCAAATTTTAACTTTGACCTCCAACTTTCATAGTGCACAAATAGGCACTTTAACTTATATAAAATAGAACAAATAGACACACATGTCCTACATGGCATCCTACATGTCATTTTTTGTCCTACGTGTATTGTGCCATGTAGGACTCGTGTGTTTACTTGTTCTACTTTATACAAGTTAAAGTGCCTATTTGTGCACTATGAAAGTTGGAGGTCAAAGTTAAAATTTGAAGCCAAGTTTAGGGTCCAATATATGTATTATGCCGCTTCATTAAGGTTCATTTGGTTATTTGCATGAGTTCATAACAGAGTGTTACTTCCCATTTTTCAAGTTATGTTCAATTTCTTGATTTCTACATACAAGGAAGGCATCTATCTGTGTCGTATGGAAGCTTATACAACTCCAATTACATCTATCTTGCAGCCCAGAATATTATATTTTCCAATTCATGAGTTAAAATTCTGTTCTATTTCATTCAGGAAAAGAACAATTATTGATGAAGCTAGGGCAATGATATTACGAATAAGGCCTCAATTACAACTGCAACTAAACCACAGATATGTAATAAATCATACTTTCTTCTCAACACACTAATTAACTCTTCGGTCTAGGCTTCATATTTCCATTTTAACATGAAATTATTCACTTGGTCAATTATAGATGTGGATTTCAACCATAGGTACCACCTGGAGGCAGCCATTCCCTCTTCAGATGTCCCAGTACAACTGATGACTTCTTTTAAGTTACGATGCCACTTGGTATTGAATGGACATTCTTTACCACAATTTTGCTTTTGTATACACCCTTTTAGTGTAGACATCACCTGCATTTAAGCAAAAACATAAGACATACATAGAATATAATAATGCTTATGAGACGAGCAATCAACATTTAACAACAAATTTTCTGATTGTAAAAAAATTTGTCTAAAAGTTAAGCTCTATTTAATGTTAGTTTATACAAGTACAAGAGACGTTTTTTTAAAGGATTTCCAGGTAAAGCAAGAAATTACCTGGAGTGCTTTGCTATTTGTACATGGCAGTATGGACATGATCCAGGGACTGTAGAGCATGAATTTTCTAATGATCGATTCAACACCCAGTACGGGTTCAGTGAATATCTCGATATCATTACTTGGAGGAATAACATTTTTCTTGGATTTTCATAAATAAGGATGTTGTTGGTCTGCAAGAATTTTGTGAATGGCATAGCTTAAACCAAATTCAACAAGTGATGCATAAATCAAAGGCACAAAAAGAATGGACAGTACCTTGTGGCAAAATATCACTAATATCAAACCTTTAGAATAGTTGAACTTTTGAACAAAGTGAAGAAGATTAGTGTACCAACTGCTGTCTACTGATCCAAAGTTTGATATTACTGTGCTCAGTGTGAGAAGAAATTGAGTCGAGCTCTTTCCAGGGAAGAAGGACCCATAGATGAGAAGGGCATTTTATCACCCTCAAAATCAAATCCCAATAGCTTTGGTGATTGAATCATGACTTTTTCCAGATTCGTCATCTGTGATAAAGGTGAATTTCTTGAGTTTTTCACTCTGGATCTCTATATTTTTCAGCTTAAAGCATCTTGTGAGATTCAATTCTGAAATGTTTGGGAATTCATTGGACACATCCTGGAACTGTTGGTCCATGATGCTGGCACCACTGAGCTCCAGTGTTTGTAAAGTATGGTAACCATCAATTAACTATATGGCAAGGATAATCAGTACCTTCTGCATATCTAAAGTGTGGAATAAGATTATTGAATAATTTCATTCATGTCGTTCTATGTCATGTACATGGCTTTATATATACATAAAAGATTGTGGAATAGAATCACCTAAATCTTTACATTAAGAGAAAGAATCAAAGATATGATATTCTAGATTATCACAATTATCCTAAGATCTTAGGATCATATCTTGATATGAAGAATATCTTCTCAACTAGGATCACATCTTTGATGACAAGAATATCTTCTTGGAAATCCTCCATCATCCAACACTCCCCCTCAAGCGGGTGAATGGATATCTTCCATTCCTAGCTTGCTTATTAGATCTTGAAACATATTGTTTGGCAATCCTTTTGTTAAAACATCAGCAACCTGATCTTTTGTAGATACAAATGGCGTACAAATGAGTCCGTTATCTAATTTCTCCTTAATGAAATGTCTGTCTACCTCAATATGCTTAGTGCGATCATGTTGTACAGGATTATGAGCTATACTTATTGCTGATTTATTGTCACAATATAGCCTCATAGGTCCTTCCCATCTTATCTTCAAATCATCAAGGATTATCTTTAGCCATAACAATTCACAAATTCCCATCGCCATGGATCTAAACTCAGATTCTGCACTTAATCTAGCTACTACATTTTGTTTTTTACTCCTCCAAGTCACCAGATTTCCTCCTAAGAAGGTGCAATATCCAGAACTTGACCTTCGATCCACTAATGAACCAGCATAGTCTGCATCTGTATAAGCCTCTAAAACCATGTCTCCTCCTCTTTTGAATAATATTCCTTTTCCTGGACTTCCTTTAAGATATTGTAGAATCCGATTGACAGCTTGAAGATGCATTTCTCTAGGATCATGCATAAATTGGCTAACAACACTTACAGCAAATGCAATGTCCGGCCTTGTATGGGACAAGTAAATCAATTTCCCTACATGCCTTTGATACAAGCCTTTATCTACCACTGATTCTTCTGGAGCATTGCATAATCTATTATTGTATTCAATTGGTGTAGCCACTGGTTTGCACCCTAATTTTCTTGTTTCTTTCCACAAATCAAGCACATATTTTTGTTGGGAAATGAAGATTCCTTGTTTTGAGTGTGCCACTTCGATTCCCAAAAATTACTTTAATTTCCCAAGCTCTTTGATGTCAAATTCCTTGAGCAAACACTTCTTCAAATTTTGTATCTCCTCTGAATCATCACCCGTTACTATGATGTCATCCACATAAACCAACAATGCTGTCACTTTTCCTGTTTTTGAGTGTCGTATGAACAAGGTGTGGTCTCCTTGACTTTGTCGATACCCTAGCTTGATCATAACCTTTGTAAATCTTCCAAACCATGCACGAAGTGATTGCTTTAATCCATAGAGTGCCTTCTTCAGTCTACACACCATTCCCTTCTTGCTTTCAAAAGCAGGTGGCACCTCCATATAGATCTCCTCATCTAAGTCTCCATGTAAAAAGGCATTTTTTACATCAAATTGTTGTAGGTTCCAATTAAAAACTGCAGCCAATGATAATAAAATTCTCACTGTATTCATTTTTGCCACTAGGGCAAAAGTCTCCAAATAATCAATTCCATAAGTCTGTGTATAACCCTTTGCTACCAAACGTGCTTTATATCTTTCTATGGACCCACCCATCTGACTTATATTTCACAGTAAACACCCATATGCACCTTTTTTTTTTAAAAAAAAAGTTTGAAATATGAGCGTCCCTTTTTAAATCTGGTTGCCCAAAACACCCATCTGCACCCGACCAACCTTTTTCCTTTTGGTAATTCCACAATATCCCAAGTTTTGTTTTTTTTTTCCAATGCTTCCATTTCTACCTTCATAGCTTTCTCCCATTCTTTATTTCCTAATGCTTCAGACAAATTTCTGGGGATAGGAATTGTGTGGAGGTTACAGAGAAAAGCTTTATGACTTGGGGATAGATTTTGATATGTCATGGAGAGGCTCAAAGGGTGTTGTGTGCAAGTTCTGGTTCCTTTTCTGATTGCAATGGGAAGGTCAAGGACATTAGGTTGGTTAAATTCTTCTTCATGATCAGTTTGGTTTGGTGTTTCTGACGGTTCAACAAGTTCAGGATGGGTATCAGGAGCAGTAACCTGTGGAGATGATTGCAACCGAGTAGTTTGATCAGTTAGTCTCTTTCTTCTGGAATATACCTGCAATGGTAGATTATTTTCTAGAATTCCATTATCTATATTTGGATTAGGAGACTCAATGGGTTCATTTGGATTTAGAGACTCAGGTGACTGTAGAAATGGTGACTCAGGCAAGGATTTGGCACGACTAGAAATGGACAAATCAAATAGTGACAAGTCTAGAGGTTCCTTTCCCTTCAGTGACTCCCCCTGATTGTAAGAATGATTAAAAAAGGATTCACTCTCATCAAATGTGACATCTGCGGAAACAAAGAATTTCTTTGATGATGGTTGATAACACTTGTAACCTTTTTGAGTAGGAGAATATCCTATGAAAATACACTTAAGAGCACGTGGGTCTAATTTGCCTCTATTTTGAGAATGAATATGAACATAGGCAACACTTCCGAAGATTCTAGGAACCAATTTATTGGAAATTTCAAAATTTGGAAAGAAATTCCTAAGAGTATCAAGCGGACTTTGAAAGTTCAGAATTCTTGATGGCATTCTGTTACTAAGAAGTGCAGCAGTTAGGACAGCTTCCCCCCAATACTGTTTTGGCACCTTTTTGTGAAACAATAATGATCTAGTAATGTCAAGTAACAGACCATTTCTTCTCTCTGCTATCCCATTTTGTTGAGGAGTATTGACACATGAAGATTCATGAATAATTCCCTCTTTTTGGAAGAAAACAGAGAGGTTTTGATTGAAGTAGTCCTTGGCATTATCGGATCGAAATCTTTTAATTGGCACATCATATTGGGTTTTGATCATATTAAAAAAGGTAGAAAGAATTTGGCTGACATCTGATTTTTGCTTTAGCAAATAGATCCACGTAACTCTTGTACAATCATCAATGAATGACACAAACCATCTAGCACCAGAAATATTAGGAATTGGAGAGGGTCCCCAAATATTACTATGAACAAGAGAGAATGGAGTTTGACATCTTTTGTGACTAATTGGAAAGGAAATACGTTTGAGTTTTGCAATTTCACAATCATCACAATGAAAAGACTCAACAATCAAATCTTTGAACAAAGATGGGAACATCCTTTTGATTACATAAAAGGAAGGGTGACCTAACCGACGATGATAAAGCCATACTTTCTCTTTATTGGACATGATAGATTCAGACAAGAATGAACTAGACATGGAATTCTTAGATATATATTCACCTTTGTGGAAATCCAAACAATAAAGACCACCTTTCTCACTAGCACACCCAATCATCTCCTTCGTGTTCTGTTCCTGAAAAGCAATATGAAGGGAAGAAAGTTACTTGGCATTTGGAATCTTTGGTGAGTTTCTGGATAGAAATGAGATTTGCAGGTAACTTTGGGATATGAAGGACATCTTTAAGTATCAACGATTTTCCAAGTGGTATGTCTCCTTGCCCAGAGCTACAGTAATAACTGAACCATCAACTATAGTTATTTTTTTTATAGCTAGGACAAGGGGAATATGATATGAAGAGATGAGAGAGACTGGTCATGTGATCAGTTGCCCCGGAATCAACCACCCACGTTGGAGAATGTTTGTCTGAGACATTAGTAATAAAAGAGTAAGAAATACCTGTGAAGGCCAATAAACAACTACCTGTTGAAGCTGAATGTTGCAAATCTCCAATTGAAACTGTAGAGTTATTTTCTACTGTTGCAGAAACATTTTCAGAGATTGGAATATTTGCGGCAGTACCATTTTCAGACATGGTTTGGGCAGATAAAGATAGCAAAATGGGATTTTTCAAGATAGGATGAATAAAATTGGCCAGGAATAAGCCTAAAGCTCTGATACCATGTGGAATAAGATTATTGAATAATTTCATTCATGTCGTTCTATGTCATGTACATGGCTTTATATATACATAAAAGATTGTGGAATAGAATCACCTAAATCTTTACATTAAGAGAAAGAATCAAAGATATGATATTCTAGATTATCACAATTATCCTAAGATCTTAGGATCATATCTTGATATGAAGAATATCTTCTCATCTAGGATCACATCTTTGATGACCAGAATATCTTCTTGGAAATCCTCCATCAGCCAACATAAAGCATTGAAGATTTGGGGCCTGGACTATCACTCTATTGAGTTTGCAGGATACAACAATCAAATTCTCGAGATGTACGAGGCCAAACACATGCAATTTGCTTATACCCTGACAATACAGTAACCTTAGAGTCCTGATAGATGGGCATCTGTCGATAAGTCTTTGCAATGGGGCATCTGAAATATGGACATTAATCAAGGAAAGAGCCTCAAGACAATAAAATCTTACGTGAGTGGTGCTAATATCAAATTCAAACTTGCACCTGTTTAACGACATTGTTTTCAGTTTTTTAGCATCATAAATAACATCAGGTAAACTATATGAACTTAAAACGGGAGGGTGAATCCACAGCACTGTGACATTGAGTTTAACCGCCAATTCAATCCAAGTATCCAGGTGAGAATCCACTTCTGGATCCTCATATGTAAGGATGAATTGTTCAAGATGTAAGTTTTGTTCAATATGGGATCTCAGGGATTGATCAACCAACTTGACATAGTTTTCAAGGGTCATATATTTGTTGCCTTGAAATTGATGGAATATCAAATTAGGTCTTGAAGTCCAGAAATAGCACCATCTCTTGGACAACATACAACTTATCGCCACATAAGATGTGATGAATGATATGCACAGGCACTTCTGATATTCTGTCTTCTGCCCACTCTTTTTGCCTTGTTAAGCATATTGCTTCGTTTTGATTTCTTGGTGCCAGTTGTATGTCTTTTTTTTTGCTTGGTAAGAACATCCTACTTATAGATATTTCTTCCCAGTCCAAAAAGGAGAGAAAAAACCCACCTATGTTTTCTTAAAGAATGAAACACACGTCTGTCTTCTTTTCCCATTAGAAATAAAATTTCGAGTTCTAGTTAAATATGGACACGGTAAGGACCACAAAATTAATTACTGAGGCTTTATATCACGGAAATAATTTCAAATAATTAATTTGAATTATTCTTACCGTAATAAATAACAAATCATTTCGCTAGAAATTCGTAATTGCACTCCATTTATATTTTGAAATTCTTATTAAACACTTATATAATTCTCATGTTAAGATTACCCTTTAGAGCACTGCTTAACTTATTTCATGTGTCGGATTTATAAATCCACTTGCAAGGTTTGACACGATGAAAACTTATAAGCTTCTCAAAAAGACATATCATCAATCTCTATATCGAAACATGAATTTTACCAATATATATTATTATCATCCAATCTACTAGACATATTGACCCATCTCACAATCTCATCTTTTATAAATCAAAACGATAATTAATATATACAAATCATAATAGTTATATTAGGATTAACATATATAAAACAGTTTAGAGAATATGTTTTTGTCAGCCAATCTAAAGCAACTATCTCTACTCAATCTTGTTCAATACATACAAAATGCACTAGCACAAGAAGTTGGAACTATAGTGTTCTCATAATCAAGATGGTACTAGTTTGTTTCATTCAGTGAAATGAACATCCCTGTATCATCATTTTTGTAATAGAACAACTAAAGACATTTTGGAGTGTACAGATAAAGAGAAACCAAGGTATGTAATATCCCAAAGAAGTATTTCATTTGTGCTCGTATAAATCAAACTAACAGTAAAGCACCAGAGTTTCTACTTCAAGTAGACATCAATATAGATATCTTCATACATTGAACATTTTTATCGATTTTTTTTCCTTTTCTTTTAGTTTTGTAGCTTTGTCTGCTTCTTTGTTTCTGCATTTTGCATTATTGACAGTAGTCTGTATCTCCTTCATATTCGACCTCCAACCATTTGCCATCTGTTCTTTTGAAACCAAGCCAAATTCTGTGTTGTTTGGCTTGCAGTAAATCAATTTCAACTTTCACCTTTGCCACATTACCTCTAGATTTGGAAAAAAGTTGCTTGATCGGGACCAACCACTGTGCTTATTGATTGAACAAGCCTAGATATAATATTCCAACGAAAGAGATGCCATGGGAGTTTATGTGTGAGAATCCAAACAGGGACAATAGATGTTTCATGATCAGCTTCCAAGTTCGGAGTCCACTTCAAGACTTTCATAGTATATGACCCAATGTGTATGAAAGGTTTGAAATAAATATGATTGTAATCAACTCTGTTACTGAAGCTGGGGCGATGATATTATATGTAATAAATCATACTTCTTCTGAACACACTAATTGACTCTATTTGCTGAATTCCCCAAGACTAGTTTAAAAACGGGTCGTAACAATAGTTATATGTGGGTTGCAATGCGTAAAAAATCAGCAGGGGCTAATAAGTGTAGCCCTTGTGGCCAGAGTTAACATTGTGGCACTCACTTCCTAAATTAATTCTATGCTCTTTTGCACGTTTTTAATATAAAGATGCCAAAAGGGAAAAATCTATGTCAGTTCGGTGATGTATATACTTGAATAGTTTATCATCATCAAAATGGGGAAAGTTGATAAATTGAATGTGTGTGCATGTATGAATATACGTTTAGCATGATTTAGATCGACACAAAGAGTTCAGAACACAGTGTTACGTTCCATTGTCAAGATATAGGAATTCTGTTCTATTTCATCCCGATGGTTGAAATTTGCAAGAGATCAAACACACATGGTTTGTTATTACCAATAGCAAGAGTTATAATTCTGTTCTATTTCATTCAGGCAAGAACAATTATTGCTGAAGCTGGGGCGATGATATTACAACTGCAACTAAACTACAGATATGTTATTAAATCACACTTCTTCTCAACACACTAATTAACTCTATTCGCCGAATTCCCCAAGACTCTTCAGTCTAAGCTTCATTTTTCCATTTTAAAATGAAATTACTCACTCGGTCAATTAGAGATATGGATTTCAACCAGAGATACCACATGGAGGCAGCCATTCCCTCCTCAGATGTCCCAGTACAACTGATGACTTCTTTTAAGTAACGATGCCAGATGGTATCGAATGGGCATTCTTTACCACAATTTTGCTTTTTGTATACACCCTTTTAGTGTAGACATCACCTGCATCTAAGCAAAAATATAAGATATATTATACAGTAATGCTCATGACACTGAGCAATCAACATTTAACAACAAATTTTCTGATTGTAAAAAATTCTTTTACACTATCGGTGTTTAAAAGTTAAACTCAAATTAATGTCTTAGTTTATACAAGCACAAGAGACGTTTTTGAGGTAAAGCAGGAAATTACCTGTAGTGCTTTGCTATCTGAACATGGAAGTATGGATATGATCTTGGGAAAGTAGAGCATTAACTTTCTCATGATCGATTCAACACCCAGTATGGGTGCAATGGATATGTCGACATTATGACTTGGAAGAATAAGAATTTCTCTTGGATTTTCATAAATAAGGATGTTCTTTGTCTGCAAGAATTTTGTGAATGTCATAGCTTAAACCAAATTCAACAAGTGATGCATAAATCAAAGGCACAAAAAGAATGGAAAGTACCTTGCGGCAAAATATTAATAATATTAAACCTTTAGAATAGTTGAACTTTTGAACAAAGTGATGAAGGCTCGTGTACCAACCGCTGTCCAGTGATCCAAAGTTTGTCGTGCTCGGCGACAAGAAATTGAGTTGGGATCTTTTTAGGGAAGAAGGATCCATAGATGAGAAGGGCACTTTGTCACCCTTAAAATAAAATTCCAATAAATTTGGAGATTGAATAATGACTTTTTCCAGACTCTGCATCTGTACTAAAGCGAATTTCTTTAGTTTTTCACTCTGAATCTCTATATTTTTCAGCTTCAAGCATAATGTTAGATCCAATTCTGAAATGTTTGGGAACTTGTAGGATACATCTCGAAACTGTTGGTCTGTGATGCTGGCACCAGTGTTTGTAAAGTATTGTAACCATCCAAAATAGCAATTTCACAAGGATGATCAGGACCTTCTACATATCTAAAGAATTGAAGATTTGGGGCCTGGACTATCACTCTATTAAGTTCGCACAATATAACTGTCAAATTCTTCAGATGTACTTGGCTAAAAACATGCAATTTGCTTATTCCCTGGCAAGAGACTAGATCTAGAGTCTGGATGAACGGGCATCTATCGATAACTCTTTGCAATTGAGCATCAGAAATATGAACATAATACAAATAAATATCCTCAAGACAACAAAATCTTAATGTGAATGGTGGTGCTATCAAATTCAAACTTGCACCTGCTTAACGACAATGTTTTCAGCTTTTTAGCATCATAAATAACCTTAGCTAGGTAAGCTGTATGATTTACTTAAAAAGGAAGGGTAAATCATCAGCGCGGTGACGTTAATTTTAACCGCCAATTCAATCCAATAATCCACTTTAGAATCCAGTTCTCGATCACTATATGTAAGTTTTAATTTTTCTAGATGTAAGTTGTGTTCAACATGGATTCGTAGGGATTGATCAACCAACTTGACAAACTTTTCCAGGGGCATATATGTGTGGCCTTGAAATTGATCGAATATCAAATTAGGTCTTGAAGTCCAGCAATAGTACCATCTCTTATTTTTGATATCTGAATTGGTGGCTAGAGTTAGATGTGGTGTATTGTTGTAGTCTATATCAGCTAGAATTAGTTCGTGTAGTGGGCAATATAGTTTTGGTTTTCTTGTAATAGAGGTGTTACAAGAGGGAGGTATTAAAAGTTTAATTCCTAGGTTGCAAGAGTTTGTAATCTGAAACTTGGCTTGTTGTTAGTGAAGTTGTTGGTAAAATCCAGTGAGATGGTTTTTCCTCCCTTGAGCAAGGAGATTTCCACGTAAACATACTGTTTCATTTTACTTTCAGCATCTAACTTCAACTCTCCTGTAAACTGATTATGTCAAGGGACCTGGTCTGTCTTCGTGCAGAGTTTTGTAACAAGAAGAGGGTCTCTCTTCTAGGAAAGTTGTTAGAACAGTTAGAGTCAACGGAAG
>NC_064285.1:8613455-8617954 GCF_019186545.1 Solanum stenotomum
CCCCCCACCCCACCCCCAAAAAAATTTAAGTTATGTTTTTAAAAAATATTTTCAATTTCAAAAATTATTTTCTACCCTAGTAAAAATAAAAGATATTTCTAAAAAAAAAAATCATTCATAAATCAAACACAAAATCTTTTCCGGAAAATATTTTCTACTCACCAACCAAACATGAGAAAATAAGTCAAAAATCAACTTGTTTTCCAGGAAAACATTTTCTAGGAAAACATTTTCCTTCATACCAAACACACCCATAATGTCTTCTCTTTTTGCCATATTGCTTAATTTTTTGTTTAGTTGGTACCGCGTATGCCCTCAGAGAAAGAGTCCTAAGAATATCTCAGAGAAGAAACAACCCTACAAATATAAAACCTGCAGATGCCTAATCTCATATGATTACCCAACTTTGAAAATTTATCTACTAAAGTCATTAAACTTTGTTTTGTATCCATAAAATCATTCAATTTAAACATTTCTATCAATAAAATCACTCAAATAAATTTATTATTAAAAAAATATTGACATGACAAAATAACATATTTTTTATACCATATAAATATGAACCCATGAATTAAAGATGATTCTGATTCAAACTACAAAGATTAATTGATGTTATTTCAACATAAATTGATGTTTGGATGGTGTTCGGTGGAACAAGTACCCCTAGACTATAATCGAAATCACAGAGACACACTTTAACTAAATTAAAGTTTTCTATTACCCCCGAACTCATTTGTTTTGTAATTTTATGCACCTTTTGGCTTACGTGGCACACTCCCTAACTCCCACGCGCCTCAACTACGTAGAGTCACGGAGTGTGCCACGTAACCCAAAAAGGTATACAAAATTACAAAAAAATGGGTTCAGGAGTAATATGACCTTAGTTTAGTTAAAGTGTGTTTATGAGATTTCAATCATAATCTAGGATACTTGTGCCTTATCCCAATAACTCCACAGTTTTTTCCTTTGTAACTCCACCGTATAATTAGCTACGGTTGGAACTTGAAAGTTTTTTTTTTTGTTTGGATATAATTGTTTTAAGTTGAGTTTTCTCGAAATATAAAAGCTTATTTTGAATATAAATGTTTAACTTGAAAACGTTTCCGTAATAATCTCTTTATGAATTTTCTTAATTTCATTTATTTATGAGTTCAATATAAAAACAATATTATTTATTATATATATATTTTTAATTATAAATTTGATTGAGTGACTTTTCTTATACAAATATCTAAGTTGAGTATTTTAATGATACAAATATCTAAGTTGAGTGGTTTTATTGATACCAGATAAAGTTTAATTTAGGGATAAGACATAAGTACCCCCTAGACTATGACCGAAATCCCAGAGACACACCTAAACTTAACTAAGATCCTATTACCCCTCAACTCATTTTTTCGTATTTTTGTGCACCTTTTGTGCTGATGTGGCACCTTCAACCACCCAAGTTGGTTGCGTTTGTACACACTCTCCCGCCACGTGTGTAAATATTATTTTTTACATTTTTTTGAAAAAATATTCTTATTTTTTATCTTGTATTTAAATTAAGTTAATACACATTTTTTTTTACCTTGTATCGAAACTTTTTTTTACCTACATTCATTGTTTTGTCTCTTTTATCTTCTTTGTCTTTCGTTTTGATTTGATTTCAAAAGTCTTGTATTTAAAATAAGTTAATTTTGAACGGATATCAAAATAAGTGAAGAAAATCAAACAAAACATAAAAAAATTAAAATGTCAAAATTAAAGGACACTTTTAAATAATATTTTTTAAAAAATACACATAAGTTTTTAAAAATAATTAAAAGTGAAAAGATAATAAATTAATTAAAAAAGAGTTTAAAGTGAAAAGAAATAAAAATAAATATTTAACAAAGAAAGAAATAAAAATTATTAAATATGTATAAGTTTTATTATCAATAAAAGTGTGTACTGACTAATTATAAAGTTACCAATAAAAAAATGACATGTGTCCAATTTGTGGACTCATCACTTGCCTTCAAGAGAGTGTGCACACTCTCTATGCCATGTCAACGTTTGTGGTGTATTTATTCCATTGTAAATTAGCTTAGGGGTAATAGGACCCTAGTTAAGTTTAAGTGTGTCTCTGAGATTTTGGTCATAGTTTAGGGGGTACTTATGTCCCCGGGCCTCTCTTTCTAGCTGGGCTGGGTGTGTGCTGCTGGCTAAGTGTCCCCGGGTCGCTCTTTTTAGTTGGGCTGAGAGCTGACTGCATGGTAGGACGACTCGTGATATCTACCTCACCCCCGGGTCCCTCTTTCTAGTTGGGTTGGGAGTGGACTGTCTGGTTGGGTGCCCCCTGGGGTCACTCTTTCTAGCTGGGCTGGGAGTGCACTGCTGGCTGGGTGGAATCTGATGGATTATCTTGGTTACTTTGGGCTGGGATCCCGATTTTCTTCTTTCTTAGTAGACTTAGCTATCCTGTGTACCTGTCGCGCTTATGGGGTCCGTTTAGGTTTTATTTAAACTTGCGCACGAGTGTACCTTCTAGGCTTATGGGGGTCTAGTTAGGTTTAGTTTAGCTGTACTTAGTTTTATTTCTAGTATGCTCGTGTGCTTTCTTTTCATATCCTCTTTGACCTCTCTATGTCTAGATTCTATCCTTCTTATTGTTTTTAACCTTTTTGCTCAGTCGGCATTTGATGCCTACTGAGTACTTGTTGGTTTAGTACTCATGCTACACTCTGCATTTATTTCGTGATGCAGGTCCCATTACGAGTTACCAACGGTGATTAGTTTCAGCCTTCTTTTGCAGCTGTGATTCGGAGACGAGGGTGAGCGCTTGGCGTTTTGGGTTTGTCTTGTCTCCTTTTTTTGTTTTATCTAGTCTTGTTGCTTTTCAGACAGGCTTTGTTATGGTCCACTTTTGGGACTTGTACTCTTTATTAGACAACTCTGTACTCGTGACTTCCAGGTTCTGGGAGGAATTTTTGTATATATTTATTTTGGTTTGCTTCCGTCTTGTTGTCCTTGTTTAGATTATTGTTTTCGCTAGTTGCTGCCCTTACGCTCATTACTTGATGTTTTGGGTTACGGGTTGGCTTACCTACTAGTGGGGTATAGTAGGTGCTATCATGACTCGAGAAATTGGATCGTAACATAATTACAACATCAACCTTCAAAGGGATCAACAAAACAAAACCTAAGTCATCACTATCACCATTCTATAACATATCTCAATCTGTGATAATTTTCACTTTGTGAGATTCAAACTTGTTAATTTTGACATTAAATTTTTTAGTATAAGTTATGAAAATAAAAGTTATAAAAGTTAACTTTTTTAGCTATCAAAATCCAAACATCATTACATAAATTGGGGAAAAAAAATGACTTCTTAAATTTGTTAAGTACGATTCAACATTTCTTTGTAGAATAACTGTTGGTAGAATTTTTTGGGATAAAGAGAGGTACAATGATTATCTTTTTAACGCTGAGATGAAAAGTGTTGGGGAGAGAAATCGGCAATTGCGAGGGAAATAGCAAGTCAAATAATTAAGGAAACGATTTTAAGAAAATTATGTGATAATTAGGTATTACCTATTAAAATTACTTGCCCATGTAAAATAAAGTTTCTACGGACAGTGGATATTAGTTAAACTCTTAATATATTAATGAATGATGATATGAAGTAAACAATGAATAAAAAGAGTACGCAAGAACAAAAAAGCCTTCTCAAAGGCAATAGATGGCAATGTTGAAGGTGAAGAACAAGGCAACAACACGTATTAGAATTACTGTTAAGGATTGTTGCTATTTGACGAAGCATAGACGTTGACAAGAAACATTCAGTTTTTGCAAATCAAGTTCATTCACAAAGCAAAAGCCATTTTCAAGGAAGAACATTGTATTCAACGAGGGACCTGTTGGAGTGTTGCAACGTCTTTTGTTGTATTTTGAGTTTTGTGTCTTGTGTTCTTATATTGTAAATCTACTCTTAAGTTATAAAGGATAGTAGATCGGTTGCTTGTCTATATCTTTAGTATGAGTCAGATTAACTAGAGTTAGTTAGTCGAATCATCTATGTTTTAGTCAAGCCTCTTTTCGTCATTGGTTCGGTGTTGTCTTGGGTAGAGTTGCCTAGGAGTGTCAACTAGAGTTAGTTGATGTGTGGGTGCAGTAGAGTTGTTGTTTGTTTCTTCTCTTATTTTTGATATCTGAATTGGTGGCTAGAGTTAGATGTGGTGTATTGTTGTAGTCTATATCAGCTAGAATTAGTTCGTGTAGTGGGCAATATAGTTTTGGTTTTCTTGTAATAGAGGTGTTACAAGAGGGAGGTATTAAAAGTTTAATTCCTAGGTTGCAAGAGTTTGTAATCTGAAACTTGGCTCGTTGTTAGTGAAGTTGTTGGTAAAATCCAGTGAGATGGTTTTTCCTCCCTTGAGCAAGGAGATTTCCACGTAAACATACTGTTTCATTTTACTTTCAGCATCTAACTTCAACTCTCCTGTAAACTGATTATGTCAAGGGACCTGGTCTGT
>NC_064285.1:8619812-8624329 GCF_019186545.1 Solanum stenotomum
GAAGATATGGAGCTTCGACTATCACACTATGGAGTTTGCAATAACTAGCATCGAAATACTTGAGATGTACTAGGCCAAAAATATGACATTTGCTTATACCCTGACAACACTGTAACCTTAGAGTCCTGATAGATGGGCATATGTCGATAACTCTTTGTAATTGGGCATCTGAAATATGGACATGATTCAAAGAAAGAGACTCAAGACAAGAAAATCTTTTGTCAAATTCTAAATTGCACCTGCTTAACTGCAATGTTGTCAGCTTTTTAGCGTCATAAATAACATCAGGTAAGTTATATGATGTTAAACCGAAACGGCGAATTCCCAGCTCTGTGACGTTGAGTTTAACCGCCAATTCAATCCAAGTATCCACGTGAGAATCCACTTCTAGATCACGATATCTAAGGATGAATTGTTCAAGATGTAAGTTTTGTTCGACATGGAATCGCAGAGATTGATCAACCAACTTGACATAGTTTTCAAGGGGCCTATATTTGTAGCCTTGAAATTGATCGAATATCAAATTAGGTCTTGAAGTCCAGCAATAGTACCATCTCTTGGACAACATACAACTTATCGCTGCCTCTTCGACGTCGAGGTCAGTGCGGCATAAGATGTGATGAATGATATGCACAGGCAATTCTGATATTCTGTCTTCTCCATCAACACAAACTCTTTTTGCCATATTTCTTGCTTCGTTTTGATTTCTTGGTGCCATCGTATATCCTCTTTAAGGGTTTCACTTTCTCACTAAAAAGCCGTCACCATATATTTGGGCGAACTAAATGATATCCACTTTTTAACAACTATTGTTAAATATTAGCCACTATATTTAAAAAGGAAAAAAGACAAATATATTCCGAACTATGATTTACCCGATTTTTTATTTAATTTTTTACCCAAAATTAAAAAACCTACCCAACTTCCATAAAATTCCAATTGTAATTCAAACCTTATTTCTTGGCGACCCAAAACAGTCCTTCCAATACAATCCCGCCGCGGGCCGGCCATTCTCCCTATAGTTCAGTTGTGGCTATTCTGAAAATCCTCAACTGTCCTTATTTGAACGGGGATTTCTGTGATTATACGTTGAGTTCTTATCCATCTGATTTTTTCTTTCTTTCAGTTATAAGTGATTCAATTTTGCTTATGAAATAGATTTATGGGAAAACGGTCTGTATACCCCTAAATTTTGTTATTTAAAGCTGATATACCCCTCGTTATGAAAATGACTCATATATATTTCTATTATTATACAAATGACCTAAATATATGCTATACCCTTTTTCCTCTATCGGAAGTGAAAAAACTAATTTTAATTTAATTTTTCATTATTTTTTTGATGTATCCTCCTTACACATTTTTTTTTTGACTTTTTTGTTTCAACGACTAATTTAATTTTATTATTTTGATGGTCAAATTTATTTATGTTTCACTAATTTTCTTGTAAAATTTATTATAGATGCTCCCATTTTTTTTTAACAAATACAAAAACTAAATTACAACAACTAATTTTATTTTTACACTAAAGGGCAAAAAAATTAAGCAAAATTTCTAAAATGACAACAAAAATTGAGAATCAAACCAAAATGGCAACATTTGAATGGAAGGATGGATGTCGTTAAATTGGATGTTGTAAGGCTCATGACAGTACATCATGAGTCACATAAAAAAAAACGGCGCACTTTTTAAAAAACCATTAATATTCCTTCTTTTTTGTTGTGTTTTCATGTTTTTTTTCAATTTTCACTATTTATATACAAATAAAATGTAAGTGATGCGGTCAAGTCTAATAGTTTTTTTTATATATATAATTTGATAATATTGAGGACAAAATATAAGGATGTATTATATCTTTATTATTATTTCAAAGTGATGAATTATTTTTTAAATATAAAATTTTAACTATATGTTTAAAATAAAATTGCAGGACTATATATGTGCATACATATATCTACAAATAAGTAAGTGCCACGAGAGATGATTTCTGATCGATTTAAATTTAATGGGTTCAATATTTAATTGATAATGGTTTTGCTTTTTTTTTTTTGTTGTCACGTTATCGGTTCTTAACCGTTTGAGGTTTTTTCTTAATGAGTTAGCATGTCTACAAACCGATAACCAATAAGTCAAATCGATAAACTTCAACACCGGACCGAACCTGTAACATCTCGTAAATTGAAATAACTAGGAAGAAGTTAAGAATTGGAAATAGTCATTTTTGGAAAGAATATAAAAATCTGGAAAATTTGTTAAATATGTTAAGTTGAGTTTTGGTCAACTTCAAACGACCATAAATCCTAGCTCAGGAAGAGTTAGGTGTGTTTACAGATATCGTAGGAAAGATCTTGGAATAATCTTTCCAATGTCGCCGAGTTTGCGCGATTCCGAGTTTGTATGAGTGATATATTCCCATTGGAAGTTGGGTTGTTCAAATAAGGAAAGTCCAATCCGGATTTTGGAAGAGTATTTTAGACTTTTCCTATCCCAATTGTTTTAATTCGTTTTTAGGAATTTAATTGGGGTAAAATCAGATTTTAGTCAGTTTAGAAAAGTTGAAGTTCACACTAGGGCTTGGAGAAAAGAGAAAAAGGGAGAAAGGAGAAGAAAGTTCAAGATTCGTCGATTTCTTGGAGATTTGTGTGTGGATTTCGTCAAGGGGTGATCCCTACGAAGTATGTGAGATCACATAGCATTGGGTAAGTTCACCCACGCGCCAAACATGATTCAATGCAGCAAAGTATATTAGATTTGAATGTAAATCCTTTGAGTTTTTGATGATAGTCGTTTGAATTCTTGTGGGTTGTGTTGTTGAAGTTTCTTTGAGATTTGATTCATGTTTTTGGGTGTAATTTTGAGTTGAATCTAGTATATATTGAGGGTATAATCGATTCTAAGTGTTTGGGGGAAAGAACTAAGTGAAATTAAAGGGTTTAGAGATGAAAAACGAAGAAGAAAAGTCGGAGGCACCTGGGCATAGGCCTGGGCGTCTCCCCTCTCATAGCCCAAAGAAAAGTTCTCTGATTTTTTGCCTCTGGGGCGTCGCCCCTCTCAGAGCCCCAAGCAGGGGTCTCTGAATTATGGGCTCTGGCGCCCCATGCGTCTCAGAGCGCCAAGGACATCAGTTCACCCCATTTCCCCCCATATTTTCGTCCTAGTTCCTTAGCAATGCACCTATGTTTTCTAGTTGATTCCAACACTCTTAGGTACATCTAAACATCATGAAATCATCCATAAACATGAGATCATGAACCTTGAATCCATACTTCAATTCAAAGAAAGTTAAGAGTCAAGTCTAGAAGTTAAGAAGCAAGTCAAGAGAAGTTCTTAAAGTTTTCAAAAGTCTTTCGCAAACGTTTTAACTTTGTTTTAAGACTTAAATTTCAAGTTAAGCAAAGAGTAAAGATTTGAAGTTCATTTCTTCAAAGAAGTATATGCGGACTATGTATTCCCAAAGAGTTTAAAATGTTTTCACATTTGAGCAAGAAAGGGAACATCGATTCCAATAGAGTTTTTAAGCTAAGTTTTGAGTAATTATCTCAAACCAAAGAAAGAAGTTTTGTTTTAAAAATATATGAGCTAAGTATAATTTGGGAGTAGTATTGAGCACCAATATGGTGATGCGAGTTCATATTAACTCAAGTCTCCATAAACCATGTAGCCATCATGGGTAGTAAAGGATCATACTTTTTAGATGACTCCTTAAGTGCTTTTTTAGCATAGACTAGTGGATCCACTTAGTTAATGTGTTCTATATGAAGACAAAGTATATGACAGTTATGGCAGCGTGGGCAAGATGTTGTATCACCATTTAGGCTCATAGTGGTGGTTGTCGGTTAGAGAAACTCCCACAGAAACTATATTACTTTATTATATGAGTAAAGTTGAGTTTGTTATTGCATTTTCTTTAATGAACTAAGTTGTTTTCCACTGTTTTTACAACCTTTCTATATATTGCATGTGTTTTATTGCCTTATATTGAGTTACGTTATTCAAGAGTTGAGTAAAGCCAATGTAAGTGTTCCTTTCAGATTCTTTTCAAGCTTAAGTTATGGTTAGCATTCCAACTCGCATACTCGTACATTCAATGTACTGATGTCAGTTGGCCTGCATCGTCTATGATGCATGCACAGGTAATCAGGATCAACATTCAGCGCCTCTTTGATCATGTTGAGCACTAAGAGTCAGTTGGTGAGCCTCCTTGCTTTTCGGATGGCTCCTTTTTACATTGCTTTCTAGTTTTCAGTTGTTAAGATGATCGGGGGTCCTGTCTTGATATCCCTCTTTGTTTTAGAGGCTTCATAGACAAATAGTTATAGTTCTTTAGTCTTATTCATTTCAGTTGTATACGTTTAAGACTTGAGTTACCATTTTGGCTATGTTATTATTTCTTTAGTTATTGCATGAGTTACATTTCTTATGTTTAAGTCTTCCGCTGATTAAGTAAGTCAGTCCAAGGGTTCGCTTGGGGCCAACAATGGTTCACGAGTGCCAGCCACATCCAGGGTGTAGGCTGG
>NC_064285.1:8624429-8626509 GCF_019186545.1 Solanum stenotomum
TCTCAAAATATAGTTTTTTGTGTTGTTTTATAAAATCCTCTCGTTAGAATTCACGATTCTAATGTTACATACAGGATGATGCTGATGCTGAATTCTCATACAAGAAACTTTTCGAAAAGAAGCTAACTTTGAGTGATGTTGGAAAGCATAATAGGCTTTTGATCCCTAAGAGATATGCAACAAAGTATTTTCCTCAAGTCCAAGACGAGGAAATGGTCTTTTATGATACATCCAGGACTCTATGGAAGTTTAGGTATTGCTATATTAAAAAAAGTCAAACTTTTATTTTCTCAAAGGGTTGGCGAAAGTTTGTAAAAGATAACAATCTAAGAGCAAAAGATACAATCGTTTTCAACTTGTGTGAATTTAAGAATGGAACAGAAGAGAATTGCAATACCTTTGTGATTGATGTGGTAAAGAATATTGAAGTTTTGCCAATGGATTTAACACTCAATCATCATCATCAAGTGGAGACAAATGAATTCATGAGGGCACAACCATTTGATCATAATGTTGATGCTTTGGTACCAGTTTGTCTATTTGGGAAGCAAATAGGTTGGACTGAGACAAAAAAGGAAATGGAGTTTAATTAATGTTCATCGACGATGTAAATAATTTTTATATTATCAGTTCGTTTTGTTATTATTGTTGTATCAAGTACTTGTTTTATTTTTAAGATTATAAAACTTATTTTTTTTGTGAAATTATAAAGCTTGTTGTTGGTATCAAGTACCTGTTTTAGTTTTAAGATTATAAAGCTTACTTTTCTTGTGAGATTATAAAGCTTACTTTTCTTGTGAAGGTTATTGCTGAATTTTACAAAAATTAATCTCATAGTGAGAAATTTATATAAATATTATCGGTGTATATAAGTTAAAACACTTTTAACAATTCAGCTACTAGTATTGCCCGGTATGTAATTCGTGAATCTGGTTCATGTTTCATGATTTGAGTGACAAAACTACATTTTGCATAATTCTCTCTTCCAATGTAGTAGCAACTAGCATAATTTTATCATAATCCATCGCTAATTAATCCTGATTGTCATCAAATTTTGTTGTTTAACTATGCGTTTTGTCCCTCGTTAATTCCTATTCTTTAGTAATGTCTGATAATCTTGAAATATTATTATGAAAACACATCGTGAATTCCTTTTTAGCTGGCTGAAAAAGAAAAAAATAAATCAACTATGATTTTGCTTAGTAAATCTTTTCTTATTTGTTATTATATTATAAATTTTAAATTGATTAAGATTTTTTCTTATATAATTTCTATTTCTTATTTGAATTTTTTTCTTATATAATTCTCTTTTTAAAATATATGTGATATAACCATATACCCTCCATGCTAATAATCATCTTATATTTAGCAAGTGTTTGACCATAGATCCTTAATTAGATTTTGAAATTTGAATGTTTATCTTTCACTCACAAAAGTTCAAGTTATCTTTCAAGTAAAATGCATCTTCAAACACAAATTCAAGCTTCAAAAATCCAACTTTCAAAAACTCAAAATTTTAAATTTCAAAATTAAAAATTTATACATAAATGGAAGCTTAGTAATCTTGAAATCAACTAAAAAAATTGTTATTAAATTATTTCTTATCTTATCTTAAACTTTGTAGAAAGTGTCAATATTTAGAACTTTAAAATTAAGGGTGTGTTTTGTATGAAGAAAAACATTTTTCGGAAAATGTTTTCTAATTTTCTCATGTTTGGTTGGGTTAAATGTTTTGGAAAATGTTTTCCAAATCAACTCATTTTCCTCAAATTTATGGAAAATGATTTCCCTTCAAAACGTAAGGAAAACATTTTCCAAAACTCTCTTCCAACTTCAAACTACAATTACTTTTTTGTTGAAAAAATCTATTTATTTTGTCCCTACCCTCAAACCAGCCCCCCAACCAACCCCCCTCCCCCCAAAAAAATAAAAAATAAAAATTTAAAGCTTGTTTCTAAATTCAATTTTTTTACCCACCCTCACCCCTACCCCTACCCCCCACCACCACCACCCCAAAAATAATTTTAAGTTTGTTTTTCAAAAATATTTTCAATTTCAAAATTTCATTTTTTTTCACCCC
>NC_064285.1:8632602-8659322 GCF_019186545.1 Solanum stenotomum
CCCCCCCCACCCCACCCCCCAAAAAATTTAAGTTTGTTTTTAAAAAATATTTTCAATTTCAAAAATTATTTTCTACCCTAGTAAAAATAAAAGATATTTCTCAAAAAAAAAATCATTTATAAATCAAACACTAAAAATCTTTTCCGGAAAATATTTTCTACTCACCAACCAAACATGAGAAAATAAGTCAAAAATCAACTTGTTTTTCAGGAAAACATTTTCCTTCATACCAAACACACCCTAATTCTAATTTTAATTATATCTTATAAATTGTTTCTTATTCCAAAAAAAAAAGTAACACAACTATAGTTCTTTCCATATTATATAAACTATAAGTCATTTTTCAAAATATATTTGAACTAATTTCTACTAAAACCATAGTGTTCTATTCATTGAATTTTTTTGTATAATGTTTATAACTACGCTCACTAATTAAAACAAATAACTTAAAATATTTTTAAAAATACCAGAGAGATGTTTAATTTGACAAAGGTACTATGAGTCTGCAGAAAAAAATATCCAAAAATGAAATATTAAATTTTTTACCTTTCAAATAGGAGTCTTATTTGGTAAAAGTATAATTATAATTAAATATATTTAAAAACTTTGAATTTAATTCAACTTTTCAACAAATACTAATGGAAAGAACTTGATGACACACCCTTAAAAATAAACTTATGCTGCTAAAGCCAATTGAAATGATATTCATCCTCAATGCCACGTCATGCTATATATATTCTTGAACTTCTAAGTCTATTTTTACTTGTCAAATTAATACATCAAAGGATAATTTATAATAAATTCCTAATTTATTTTTATTATTAACTATAGTCATTTTATAATGCATTTTTCAAAATATTAAATTTATTATACTCAAATAGTAATATAGTCAAATCGGAATTCTATTAATTAATGCTCCATAAAAGGTGTGCCAAGTCAAAACTATTTATCTAACACTAACAAAAAGAACTTATCATGTGCAAATTTGGAAGTTACTTCAATTTTCGAAGTAATCTTTTGAATTAATCAATTATCCATTATCGACTACAATCTATATGTTACAATTATATGAAAGCACTTATATATACATTCTTATGGGTATATCATAATAATAATACTTTTCTGGTTCTGGTGAAAATCACGTAGCTTTTATTGTTAATACTTGAGATAATCAGGTTTGTTTTTTGTTCATTCTTTTAGTAATTTTTTCACATGAAATTTTTTTCTATTTGTTTTGCAAAAAAAAAAAAAAATCTATTCTAATTTAAATCTTTATGTGAAAAACTTTTTTTTTCTTTTAATTGTAAAAAATGAGAGCCTTAGCGCGCTCTGATAAGAAAGTCTTTTGTTTCCGTGGGCATTTGAACATAAAATTTATGAAATTTGAAAAGAAAAAAGGTAAGCATTTAGACAAAAGTTGAATTGATTTCTCACCTGGTTACTGAACTAATAACTAAATACCATCTCAAAAAGTCATTTTTTTGTTGAAAAGAATTGAATCAACAAGAAAGCTATTTTGGAGATGACAAATATTGATTGAGTGAGCCCATCAAAGTTTTTTTGTTCATTGGTAATATTATTATTTTCATTTTTTTGATCTTTGTGTCTGACCACCAAATTTAAGCATTTGAACTTGTATCTATCAATCTCTTATATTTTTATAAATTTTCTTTTAAGTATTTGTTCTATGTTTTCTCAGGATTCAATATGGAAACCACTTGCATTTCTGGTTCAAAATTAAAAGGAGTTGTGGGAGAACATAGTGATCATTGCACTAAGGTATGTGTGCGCACTATTCTCATTGAATTTCACTTTTTGTTGTTGTTTCATGTCACACTAGAGATATTTTCTCATAACGATCCACAAGAAGTTCAAATTCGTAAAAATTTAATTTATATACACCATTAGTATAATTTTTTTTGTATACTATCGGATCACCCACAAAAATATCTACAAATTACATGTACGCATTTTAAAAATATGAGATTCCAATATTAGTTAGGGGCACAAGCCTATATAACATTTTGTGCCATTTTTTAAAATCCTCTTGTTATAATTCATATTTTCAATGTTACATACAGGATAATGCTAAATTCTCGTACAATGAACTTTTTCGAAAGGACCTAACTCCAACCAATGTTGGAATAGTAGACTTGTGATCCCTAAAAAATATGCAACAACTTATTTTCCTCAATTCCAAGATGAGGAGATGATCATTTATGATACGTCAAGAACATTATGGAAGTTTAAGTATCGTTATTGTAAAAGAAGTCGAAGTTTTCTTTTCACAAGGGGTTGGCTTAACTTTGTCAAAAATAAATGTTTAAGAGCAAAAGATACGATTATTTTTAACTTGTGTGAATCTAAGAATGGAACAAAAGTGAATAATTGTAATACCTTCGTAATTGATGTGGTGAAGAACATTGAAGTTTTGCCAATGGATCATCAAGAAGAAATTATTGATCAAGATGCTGCTGCTAATTTGATACCAGTTTATCTATTTGGAAAGCAAATAGGTTGGACTGAGACAATAAAAGGCAATGGAGTTTAATTAATGTATCGATAATGTAAATAATTTTTATATTATCAGTTCTTTTTATTGTTGTTGTTGTTCTATCAAGTACTTGTTCTATTTTTGAATTATTAATATCACTCTTTTGTGAAAGTTATTGTTGGATTATTTCAAAAATTAATCTCATAATTTGAAATTTATATCATATTGTCTGCATATATAAATTAAACTCTTTTTAACAATTCTACGACTAGTATAGCCAAGTGCCTTAATGTCTTGTTTGGGGAGTGAGACTTATAAAGGTTCTTGCTCTTAGCTAGAAATCAAGCACATCCTTAAATGACAATGCTAACATATTTTTATTAGATTTGATACTCTCTTCGTCTCTAAATAATAAGTATCATTTTATCTTCTTAAAAATAAAAATAAATGTAAAATTTAATTTATAAGATGTTTATTGAGAAATTTGCACTACAAGAAGTAATTCTTTATTTAATATAAGGATATAGTTAAAAATAATTACTATTTTTATCTTCAACTCTAAGGAGACACTTATTTTTTGACAATTTTTTTCTTATTAAAGTAACACTTATTTTCGGATACAAGGGTCAAGGAGTATAAACTAGGGTTAGGTTCTTCTTTTTTGTTACTAATGTTAATTGCCACATATATCACAAAGAAAAATAACACATGAGTTCTGCTCATAAAATCTCTTGGTTTAGTTTATGGAGAACATTAAATAAAAAATGAATGTGACAGCCACAAGTTATTATTTTTATATATTTTTAGAAAAAAATAGTTTTAAGAAGGTTTCTAAAAAAAGAAAATAGTTATTTGGACAACCAAAGGGCATTGAGATCCTGCAATAACTCAATACAAATAAGTTTGAAACTCCAGATGAGGTAGGTCATAACGAACATAGTTTTTTCATTGTAAATTCATATTTTTATTTGTAAAAAACTCATGTGTTTAGGAGTCCTCGATAATTAAAATATAACCTGATTTTTACTATGACTGAAATTTTAGGGTATTTGTTCTCCAGCTCTATTCAAACAAAAAAAGTGTCGATAAATTACTTCTTTCTGAATAACATTGAAAGTATAATATTGAACAAGTAGGTATCATGTTGTAAGATATTTATCAAGAACAAATGGGATCTAAGTGGAAAAAAATTCAAATGAATTCAGCTCCTACTTTATTGGTTTAGTGTGAACACTCGATGCGGGTAAACATTATCCCAACCACACACTGAGCCACTTCTTGCGTCTACATTGTCTTACCTCTCAATTTCTTTTGCAAGATGAAAAAACAAAACATTAAGCCTTAGACTTCACTTGTGGTATTACACTGTTGTTGTTTTTGCATGTCACACTAGAGATCAGGCACGTAGCTACGTACCCTTGTCCGAGAGGCGTAAATTAAAGTGACACCCCTTCGTTGGAAAATTACGTTATTTAGATAGATTAAATTTTGATTTTATACCTACATATATTAATGTTGACACCTCTTGACACAAGGTAAAGAGTTAACACAACAGTTGAGAGGTGTAAAACTTCTCATGATCGGGTGGTCGATTCCAGCTCAAGTTTTTTTAACTTCAACATTAAAAATTCTGACTCTACGACTGCTAGAGATATTTTCTAATAACGATCCACAAGAAATTCAAATTCGTAAAAAATTAGATTTTATACACCATCATCAATATAAAGAATTTTTGCATACTAATAGGACACCCACGAGAATATCTACATGATATAAGTAAGCCTTCTAAAATTATGGGATTCATAATTTAGAAAAAAAGACATGTTACATGCTATAACGTATAAAGATTATTTGATGGTGCTCTATAATCTAGAAATAAGGCAAATAACTACAATGGTACTGTTAACTACAATGGCATTATATATACGCTAACCTTTTATAGAGAAAATAAAGCTCCTTCAATGAAGTGTGGGCTTGTATCTGGTGTCTTGCGTGGCAAGAAAGTACCATGCAAATTCAAAGGTAAGTTTTATAGAGTGATGGTTAGACTAACTTTGTTGTATAGGGCGGATTGTTGGTGTTGGAATGTATGCGTCCACCAGTGATCACAGGACCAGGTCCCCCGACAGAATAAAAGTGCAGAAAATAAATAGCACAACGTAAAACAGGCACAAAAGTTTTACGTGGAAACCTCCTTGCTCAAGGGAGTAAAACCACGACCTGTCACATTGGATTTTTAACTGTTTTCACTAATCTTCTCAAGCAAAAGTGAAACACAGATTACAACCACAACACTGAGATTAAACTCTTAATCTCACATTAAGTAATACACCTGCTACTTACTGAGCCTAAGCAATGCATCCATTGTTCACTAACTAACCCTCACTGATTAAAATATAGACACAAAGTTAACTCTAACAATGTTCTTACAATGACTCACACAAAGTTTTGAAATGCTTCTAACAAGAGTGAAACAAATCCTACAAGTTTAGCTCAATACAAACATTCAAGAACAACATGTACGAAAAACACTTCTTTAATTGATCAGGTCCCTTGCTGTATGTGTTCTTGTGCTTGAGTTCTTCCTTGAAGATGACCTTCTCTTTGTAAGTTTATGAGTTTTTTGTTTGCCAAATCTTGAGTTTGTGTTTTGGAGAAGAGACTATATCAAATGAACACAAACTCCTTGAGACAACCCCATTGGCTGAGAGTCTGCTTCTCTAAAAGAACGTGTACCAACCACATCAGAGGTGACAACTTTTTTGACAGTTGTCTTGTCGTCCTTTTCACATAAGCAGCCTTGTAGGGACCAGGTCCTTTGCAATGTTCTTTGTTAGTTCTTGAGAAGACTTGCTAACTCTTTTTCTCTTTTGAATGAATGAATCTTCTTGTTGTTTGTCATTTTGATTATATCAATAAAAAATAATTATTGTCCATTGGACAAACAACCTCGTCCGTTTCTATTGGTGAAGTACGCTGACGACTTCACCAACCCATTGACAGGACAACTTTACAGTTGTACACCATTATAAATCTGGACGAGAGAACTCTGCCAGGACCAGGTCCCTGTAATTGTGAGCCACTGAAACAAACGGTCTCATCCGCTATTCTTATTGGTGCAGTACACTGCACTTTTCACCTACCACCTGACATGACAGCTTTACAACTGTACCCCATTTGAATTTGGACGAGAGCACTCTTCCTGGGACCGGGTCTCTGCATTTGTGATGATCATCAAAACACCTAGAATATAACAGTTGGTCAGTCAAAAACTCTTAGGTTCAAAAGATAAAAATGGCAGAAATGAAGATGTTGAGATAGATGTGTGGGCATACTAGGAGTGATAAGATTAGAAATGAGGATATTTGAGACAAAGTGAGAGTGTCTTCGTGGTGGACAATTTGAGGGAATAGAGATTGAGATGGTTTGGACATGTAAAGATGAGATGTGTGGATGCCCTAGTGAGGAAGTGCGATAGGTTGAATATAGTGGGATCGAGGAGAGATAGAAGTAGGCTAAAGAAGTATTGGGGGAGGTGATTAGACACGACATGACACATCTTTAACTTACCAATGACATACTCTTAGATATGAGCGTATGGGATTCCGGATAAGGGTAGAAGGTAGAGTTGTCAAAATGAGCTGGCCCACCCCAACCCAATCCAATTTAACCTTAACGGGCTAGAGAGTTAAATGGGTTAGGACGGGCCAACCCTTTTAATTAAAGGGCCTGTAAAATAGTAGCCCAACCCAACCTTAAGTGGGCCACGGGTTGGGACGGGTTGACCCTTCAACCAAAAAATGGACAACATTGACCTGTTAGAAAGAGTATCGAACATTGATGTCTAATGAACACGACATCAATACATACAAAAATTCATCCATGAATACTTTAGTGAATACTTACAAAACAAAAACATAATAGCCAAGATACAACATTCATAAGATTCATCCAAGCAAAAGACATTACATGATCACTATTTTCATAAACAAGACAATAAAGGAGAAGTGGAAAATTAGGCGTAAAAACAAAAGTTGAAGACGTCAAAGATTCACAGTTATAATATAGTAATGGACTTAGGATAATAAGATAATTTAGTGGGCTAATGACCCTAAAATGTAAAAGATATGCAAAGAAGTTAAACTTGATTTTATATTGATATTTTAAAAATATTTATTGACAAAATATTAACAAATAAACACTATTTAAAATATATATAATAAATATTTTAAAAATTCATAGCCCACGGGCAGGCCTCTGAGGCTTGCGAGTTGGGCATACGAGGCGAGCGGGCCAAATGAGGCAGGGCTAACAAGCCTCGATCCTAAATGGACTGAAAAAAATAAGCCCAACCCCACTTAATTCAAGGGTTGGGTTGGGCTGGCCTAGCGGGCCAAGCCCATTTTGACAGCTCTAGTAGAAGGTTAGTAGGTAGTTAGGAGTTATCCTATACTAGCTTATGTATGCATTTGGTTTGGGAGTAGTATAGATCCCTGTGTCAGTTTTAGTATTAGCCTATTCAAGTAGTCTTTAGCTTTTGGTGTTCGTTATCATCTGAGGTTTACTGTATTTGGTGTTGTTATGGTTCCTTGCATATAATTGTTACTACTTTGCTATTCGTTGTCATGCATCTCCACCTATTTTTTCATTTTATTACTGCTTTTATTTTCTTGAGCCGAGGGTCTTTCGAAAACAGTCTCTCTACGTCTAAGAGGTAGTAATAAGGACTATATCTGTAGACTCTACCCTCCCCAGACCCCATTTTGTGGGATTTCACCGGCTATGTTGTTGTTGTTAGCTTGACAAAAGTAAGTACAAGTAAAATTTAGGTAATAAGAACTACTACAATATCTAACAAAAAAAAATTAAATAGAAATATAAGTTAAGCACTAATAATGATAATACTTACTCATACTCGATGTTTCGTAGGCTTGTAGAAATATTTTTCTCACCTTGTGGCCTTCCTTCCCGGAAGCCTTTTACCCATAGCCTCTAGCAAGAGATATTTTCTCCTCACAAAAATAAAATAAAATAGACAAATACTAACAAAAATAAAAATACAAAAATTGATGTCTAAATTTCCTTCTTTCTTGCACCAAATAATACTAACTACCTTTTTTTTCCTTGCATTTTTTCTCCAAAATTCCCAGTCCTAAGCCAATTAATTTTCTTTCAGACTCCCAGGTTTGCAATTCTCAAATTTAATATTGTTATTGGCAACCACATTTCAAGCTTGGCATTGACATGCCTGCAAATGGCGTATGATAAAATCGTAAAACTATACGTTCGTCAGAAAAGGGCGTAATAGTTACATTATTCTATCATGATGTAATTGAAAGAAAATTTCTCTCTTAATGTAACATGCATATGTTGTTCCCAATTCCTGTGGAGATCTGATAAAAGGGTGCGATTATTCGACGTTGGATGTATGAAAATTAAATTTCATCCCATGAGTTCCATCACCTTTAAAGTTTGTGTTTATTCAATTGATGAATTGAGAAGGATATTCTAAAACATGTCTTATCATGTTACAAATAGATCACAATCATCATCTTCTCAACCGCCTATCGTCCAAAAACTAACGGATGATCCTGTAAACCCCAAGAACGCTCAAAGTAGTGTTACGTGTGTTTATCAGTCACATATCGGAGGCTATTGGCGTAATGTGACTGTTATATGGAGCAAAAATCTAATGAATCATTCTGTGACCTTAACGGTTGATAGCGTGGAAAGTGATTATCATCAAACATGTAAGATTGATCTTAAACCTTGGCATTTTTGGGCTAAAAAAGGATACAAGACATTTGAGGTTGATGGTAATCAATTAGAGGCTTATTGGGATCTAAGATCAGCAAAATTTTCAGGAAGTCCTGAACCATGTTCGGATTTTTACGTTGCTTTAGTTTCTGAGGAAGAGGTTGTGTTGTTGTTAGGTGATTACAAGAAAAAAGCTTATAAGAAAACTAAATCAAGGCCAGCCTTGGTGGATGCCCTGTTGTTTTACAAAAAAGAACATGTTTTTGGTAAGAAGAGTTTCTCAACGAGAGCTAAATTTGATCAAAGGAAGCAAGAAAGTGATATCGTGGTTGAGAGCTCAACGACAGGACCTAGAGATCCCGAAATGTGGATAAGCATAGATGGGATTGTTTTGATTCACATAAAAAACTTGCAATGGAAATTCAGGGGAAATGAAACCGTCTTAGTGAACAAACAACCCGTGCAGGTCTTTTGGGACGTGCACGCTTGGTTGTTCTGTTCACCAGGGTCAGGTCATGGCCTGTTTATTTTCAAGCCGGGGGCTTCTGAGGATGATAGTGACAAGGAAGGGAGTAGCGTGGGTGGTGGTAGCGATTGCAGTGACCAAAGCAAGTATTATTCAACGTTAAGCTACTCTAAAGCATCACCATTTTGTCTCTTCTTGTATGCATGGAAAATTGAGTGAGGGCTAAGCAAACCATTGAATATTGAAAATTTAGATGCATGAGCTTCCTGTTTTCAAAGAAATTGTAACTGGATAAGCAAATGTCTTGTAGAGATTAGCAGAGTAAGTTAAATTTCTTTGTGTTTTCACTCCAAATGAATTCGTGTAAATTTTGTGAAAATATTATTCGATATAACACTATGTTTTTTTCACCTCGGAGGATGCAGTGTAAGTGCACGGGGGCGGGCACACTCTCATATATATATATATGTATAGTCGGACAGTATAAGAAATTCAATTATATTTATGTTTTGCCTGCACCATTTTGTTATTGAGAATTTCGCATTCACTGAATTAAAATCTTGTTAACTCTGCTTTTTGTTTATTCTTGATGATTGACCAATTATTTTTCGAATTTCTATCAACTTAAGAGTTTGAGACCTCATGGTGCAAGACCATGTTCAGATCATACATTGAAGTTGTTGGATGTCTGGCTATCTTTGTACATTCAAAACGTGCAATAGTTTTTAGATGTCAACCATGGTGAATCCATGAATTGCGTGAAATATACATACATCCATCTTGAGTTAATTATACGTGTGATTAATAAACTTTACACATTATTTAAAATAATGTTATCATTCTAAATTCACCGACTTTAAATCATTGATCTTGATATAATGGTGATGTCTTACACCATGTCCTCTTCATGATTCCCTTTCATGACAACAGTGACACTGAATGCAAATGTTGCATAATATTGTGAAAGAAAAGAAGATGGAGTGGAACGTGGGATTAGTAACAATGAGAATTAAGGTAGCTTGCCTGCTACAATAAATGCAAATTAAAGAGAGCACAGTTTGCTTAAGATGGCAACAAGAGTTTGTAGAGAGGATAAAATATTAGAACTGCCGGTGCATATCATTTATCACATCTTGTGCAACACTAGCCTCAACATGAAAAAGGCGACTTGAACTTGTATGGTGTCCAAGAAATGGTACTATTGTTGGACTTCGAGACCTAAGTTGAATAGAACTTATTACCTAGAGAAGAATTCAAAAACCTTAGATCGATACCTGGTCATGATCCAGGATTGGCTTCTGGAATATCTTTCCGCGATGAAGATCCCTGTAAATTTGACACCATCTAATATAATCAATTTTACAATCTAAGAAGAATGCGTGAAAGAATGTTACCTGTCGGATGAGAAGCAATGTAGTTTACAAAACTAAGAGAGGGCGACAGGCTGTCCATTCTGATCTTTATCAATCAACAACCTGTAGATTAATAATGCACTAATGAACTCTAACTGATCCTTCCATTTCCCTTTTTCTTCACCTGTAACAAAGAAATCATTGTGCAACTCTTTCTAGTATTTTACTTCCTTCTAATGCAGCCAGATCTCTGTATTTACAATCATAGCATTCTGTACAACCCCATCAGGTACATTGCGTAGAAATCTCTTTAGTTTGCAACCGGTACTTCATGGGATATAAATTCCTCTGCAACGACAAATTGAGGGGATAAAGGTTCGTCCTGCCTTAGACCCCTTGAGAAATGGAAAAGTCCATATGAGATTTTTTTTCATTTCCCTGATTTCATTGTGATGTAAAAAAGCCTATTAAGTACTAACTGATTTTCGCATGCCAAAATTTGATTCCATGATTCGATAAAGATATGTTTAGACTCGATGTTTTCTTTAAGAAATTTGGAGCATGTTAAGTTGCTAGATACATGTTACCTTCCATACTATACTTATATTAGAAATTAGAATGCCTTAAGTGTTTTATTTCATCATTAGATATTATGCCTTATGTCCTTGTTTGCTTCAGAGCCCTTTTCGTATTTACTAGAGTAGTTTAGTGATATGATTAGTCTCCTATATCAACCATATACATATGCTTAAATTAATATGTTAGCCAATATGGAATCACAAGGGACATTCAAATCAACTAGGAACCAAAAAGGAAATAGTTAGAATACAAGGTAAAAGAAGCAAGGACATAAAAAATTTAAAGCTACAGGAATGTGGCATTCACAACCTGCTCAGATTACTTTGTGAAGTACTTCTCCATTAGCTTCGCCAGTTTGATGTCAAATTTCTTATCAAGTGCAATCTCCTCTTTCCAGTGTTTGCATCTCGATCTCCTATCTTCATGAGCTCTTATGATCGTATTCTCCCTCACTTCCAAAAACTCTTCAATTCTTTTGTCTTGAAGTTTGATAAATTTTGCATCTTTCTCTGCCTTGACTCGATGATCCTCAACAATTGAGGAAGCTTTTGCAAAAAAATATTTGATCATGTCGCGTTGCTCTGATACCATTTTTCGGTGCGGAACTGGTAGTTGGTGAATTCATGAAAGTGGTAGTGTGGTAGATGAGTAACTATTTTCAAGATTTTATTATAATATCTTTTTACTAAGTATCTTAATCTTGATATCTCTTTAATATTACTTTTAGGTAGTACTAAATTCATGGTAATATGTAATAATATTTATTGTAATATTCTTCTGANCAATTGAGGAAGCTTTTGCAAAAAATTCTTTGATCATGTCGCATTGCTCTTGCTGTATTTTGTTTTCCTCAACACTCCAATCATTGTAAATCATTTTGTATTGATTCCGAAAAAAATGCTCTTGATGCTCCATCTCTTTCTTGTTCTTCTCATAGTGAGTCTTTGTTTTCCACCCACCGATCTTGTTTTCTTCCACTATCTGACGGTGTGTTCCACTCACCATACAAAGAGTCTCTTCAATTCAAGAGTATTATCTTTCTTTTGAATCTTAATATCTTGTTCTTGAATCACATGAAATTTTGATTATCCTCTATCATCTGCATCACTAGATTCCAATGAGTTTCTTTAGACGACCTCATCTCAAACTTCAACCTTCATTTATCATGCGAATGCTTGTCTTATGTGTCCCCAGAATAAAAGTTAACGTGATTTTGTTCCTAGACAACTCCATCAGTTCATTTATTAAAAAGCTTCTCACAAAGAAGCAAAGCCACCATATATCCCATGATAGTGGCCTCAATAACCAATACACTAATGCAAAGATGAAGTGGTGGGCCATATGAATGTCAAACATCTTTGAAAGAAACATAAGACCTGAAATAGTCATGGAACTCCTTATTTCCCATCCATATCACTTGTCATTATCATTTTTATCAAGTGTCTGACAATCACCATCAGGGGCCACACTACTTTCTAACCTTAGAATTTGATGTCATTCTATCTTCCAAACTTATATTATACCTCTATGTGAGGTGTATGGAAGATGGCATACATCAAATTCAAAGATAAGAAAATAGTGTGACCCCCAATGGTGATTATTTTGAACACGACTCTTGAGAAATATGATCATGACAAGTGGATTGGATGGGATATCAGGAGTTGCATGAAAATATCAGTTCTTGTGTTGCTTTCAAGGATTTTTGACATTCAAAATGACTATGATGCCATTGTGGCTTCAGTGTATTGGTTTTTGAGGATACATGGAGGCTCTACTTCTCATTGAGTAGTTTTCTAAGAAAGGAAGCGATAGATAAATATGGGAGTATAATCCCATTCGCTTTTATCCTAGGGGAAACATAAGTTTAATGGTTACATGGTAGAAATAAGCGACATGGAAAACTTCAACAAGCCTACACATGAGAAATCAAGGTTGAAGTTTGAGATAAAGTCATATATAGAAATTGTTTGGAATCCAGCGATGCAGATGTCAAAAAATAATCAACAACTTGTGTGGGTTTAAAACTAAGGCGTTAAGAATCACAAGAAAACTAATACTCTTGAAGAGACTTTTTGTCTGATGAGCGTAAAGCACCATTAGACAGTGGAAGAGAACAAGATCGTCGCGTTAAAAACAAAGATGCATTATAAGCAAAATAAGGAAGAGATGAAGTATCAAGTGTAATTTTTCAAGGATTAGTTATTAATAATTTACTATGACAAGACTGCTTAGGATATAATAGAACATGAGCAATCGAATGTGATCAAGCAATCTTTTGCAAATGCTTCCTCAACTATTGAGGATCATCGAGTCAGGCAAAGAAAGTTGTAAATTTATCAAACTTCAGGACAAAGAAATGGAAGAGTTTATGGAAGAGAGGGAGAATATGATCTAAAGAGCTCATATGATCATAGTCTCCCTCTCTTCCAAAAACTCTTCCATGTCCTTGTCTTGAAGTTTGATAAATTTTGAAACTTTCTCTACCTTTAATGGATGATTCTCAACAATTGAGGAAGCATTTGCAAAAGATCATTTGATCACCTTTTGTTTCTCCTGCTATATTTTGTCCTCCTCAATACTCTGTCATCGTAAATCATTTTGAACTGATCCTTAAAAAATACTCTTTATACTCCATCTCTTTCTTGTTCTTCTCATGGTGAATCTTTGTTTTCAACCTAATAATCTTGTTCTCTTCCAATAGTGCGTTCCATTCTCTACACAAAGACTCTCTTCAATAGTATTAGCTTTGTTTCGATTCTTAATGTATTGTTCTTATATCACGTGGGATTTTGATTATCTTCTAAGACCTTCATCGCTAGATTTTAAAGAGTTCCTTTATACGACCTCATATCAAACTTCAACCTTGATTTATCATGCAAATGATTGTTGAGGTTGTCCATGTCTCTTGCTTTTGAAATTTAACAAGAAAGCTTTTGTATCCCAAGAATAAAAGTGAATGCAATTGTGTTCCCACACAACTATATTGGTTCATTTATTAGAAAACTGCTCATACCGAAGAAGAGCCTCCATATATCCCATGATAGTGGTCTCAATAACCGATACACTAATGCCAAGATGGTGTGGTGGACCATATGAGTGTCAAACATCATTGAAAGCAACATACTGATATAGTCATGCAACTCTTGATTTCCCATCCAAACAACTTGTCATTATTATTTTTGTCAAGCGTCGAGTTCATGATAATTACCATAAGTGGCCACATTATTTTCTCTTCTTAGAATTTGATGTCATGCTATCTTCCAAACTGCTAGTATACCTCTAGGTGAGGTGTATAGACTGTTATACCCCATTTTAACCAAGGTCAAATTAGTGTACAACATATTGGTGATTTCCAAATTAATTAATTTAAGAAGTCGCCACTTAATTATTTTTAAGGCAAATTAGGATACCTAAAGTATTAACTATGTAATGCTAAAAATGACTTCAATTAAGGTCTACAAACTTATGTGATTCTAGGTAAGAGTTCTAATTTATCCTAAAGAGGAGGGGTAAGGCATCCTTTAAGATTAGTTTTAAAACTATTAACCGGCCAAACTTAAGTTAATTACTTTTAAAAGAAATGAATGCTAAAGATTAAGTAATTGAGTAGCCAAGCTGGAAAACATTATTTATTTTAAAGCTCTTATTATAATTGTATTAGAGAGAAAAAGATTTAAGGAAGAGTAATTTCTTTAGATCCATTTAGATAAATCCATGACTAAGAATAAGTACTTAAAAAAAAATAGACACTTGTTCATTGATTGACAAGGTACTCCCGTTAGAAAAAGTTTAAGAAAAAAAAAAAAGGTTTAGAACAAAATATTTTCTTTATAAGACATTGCCAAGTTGGAACAAAACTTGAAAAATTAGTGAGTTTAAAGTGATGCAAAATCAAGTGTTTAAAAAGATTTTTTCAAGTGAAGTAATAAAAGCTAAAGTAACTAATAGGTTTATTGCTAGCTAAAGGTACCCAAACCCAAACATCTATATTAAGTTACCTATTTGAGAATTCAAAGATAAGAACATCTTCAAGTCACGTAAACTAGTGTAACATGTAAAGAAAAACATGTAAACAAATAATGAAAAAATGTAAGTAGCCATAAGTGACTCCAAGACAGGGCAATTAATTTTGCTTGCAATTTCGAATGGTCAAGTATGTAGTGAAAACTCCATGTGCGGGTATGAGGATAATGTGGAGTCTATGAGACTCGATTTTGCGAGAGTCCTTAATCGGGACTCCTTTTTTGTTCCAAAGTATTCATGCAAATAAAGAGAAGATAAAATGAATTAGTAAGATATTCGACTTTAAGCAATATTATAAAAATAGATAATACTAATTAAGTAACATCATACATAAAATATAATATTTAACATATAAAGCGTACTAATGCTGAACGGAAAAACTCAAACTAAGATATTAAGACATTTTAATTAGCCCTTACGAAACACTTGGAAGAAAATAAAAAAAAATAAAAAATCCAACTGTACTAACTAATGAATTAAGCAAAAGGATTTAAAATCTATATTTTATATACATAGAGATAATATCGGAATCTTAGATAACATGCCAAGGATCATGATCTTTTTTACTCTAACAAAAAATAAATAAACAAAATAAAGACATAAAGAAAATTAAAAATAACCTGCATATCATTTCTAAAAATAATCAACAACAAATATCAACTCTTTTTAGCATACTTTTTTTTTAGAAAAAAGAAAAAAAAACAAGCCAAAAATTTTCATCATACAAAAGACGTCAGAGGGACATTAACTAACAAGAAAACTGGTTTCAAGTAATATTATCAAGTTGTCTAATACGCCAAGAAACAGAGCTTAAGAGCTATACCAATCTCGAAAATAATTCATTGTCATTATTACTAAACTAAATAGAATTATTTACTAAACATGATTTGTCTTTCTAATAAGATATGAAATCGACCCATTAATATCAACTATAAAGAGATTATCATTATCTAAAGAGACATCACATCAAACAAGATTTGAGATTTCAATATGCCATTACTTGCAATTCTGAAAAGGAACACATATATAATACATACATGTCTGCTAAGGGAAATATAACAGGAAATAAGCTTAGCGAAAATTCATATCATATATAACGGAAAACTACATCCCGTATGATTGCAATTACTTCCTAGGAAACGAATAGCTTGTGACAAAAACTTCAAGATTGGTTACTAAATAGAGACATAGGAGGCCATTACATCATAAACAACACTAACTTGACTTAAAATAGAGATTTAAGCACAAAAAGAAATCATTTCTTAAACTACAAGATGGTTGAACATGAAAGAAAGAGGACTTTAGATTATTATGAATCTTGAATGAGCCGAAACACATCTGAAACGTTATTCTTATTGTAGCTTAAATGAGCAGAGATTACTACGACATATGTAACATTTTAATATAGTAACAAAGAAAACAGAGAGAACAGGGAATGAATGTACCTGCTATAGGGTAGTGAACAAGGGCGCTTCGATCCAAGGTCAAACTTCGAACAACAATGAACTCGAATATGCTTCAAAAATAGAGCTTCGTCCAAGATCGGGAGAGAATATAAAGGAAATATTTTAGAACAAAAACAGTAGCTAGCAGTACTCTGGTGCAATGGAAAAAGCTAAAAAGAAGTTCAACATCTGTTCTAGAGGTAAAAAACGAAATCCCCCTAAAGATAGGGTTGAATGCGAGTATTTATAGGCAATTTAGAGTTAGGGCTGTGTTTTTGGGCGGGATTTTGAAATTTCAGATTTTTGAACTTGGTCAATATAACCGTTCAAACTTGAATGACGTGAGTAGTTGAACATAGCAGCCTTCACGCTATTGATATGCATATATCACGGAAATGGGGTAGTTGAGCTCTGTCAATGGTTGACAGACCTTGTTATTCTTTTTTTTTTTTTCTGAAAATGGGAGGGAAGAAGAGAGATGAGGTAGTTGTTTTTCTCTCAATATTAGGTCCAAATTTGGGCCGAAAAAATTGTTTTTGGGCTCAATTTTTTGGGCTATTTTTGGATATTTTGATATAAAACAATGGCTGAAGCGTTTTGGTCTCTTTTGGAGGCTTTGGACCGAATTGGGCTTCTTTCAGACAGATTTTAGTGTAGCAAATAGGCTGAAATGTTGGTCTGATTTGAGGGGTTTTGGGCCGAATTTCTTAGCCTTTTCCTTTCTTCTTTTAAATTATTTTGGGCTTCATACTTTATAATTAATATAAAATATACCATAAGATGACAACTAATAATTTACGTAATAAAACATCGCTAATATAAAATATATGTTCAAAATATTGACTTAAATTAATTTAATAAATACGAAACTAGAAATAAGATGACGACAATTGATTATTTAAGAAAAGAGGTATAGAAAGTGATAACAATCATCTCGACAATAAACGTATAATTTTAATAGATAAATAGTTGTAATGGTAAAAATAGTTGTGAAAAAGGATTATTTTATATGTTATCAAATTAAAAGCTCGAAAACAATAAATTAGAAGAAAGAAGGGTCAAAAATTGGGTGTCAACAGCTTATCCCTCTTTGACCAGAGACGATGTAAGAGTTTTTGGGCAAAGAAGTTGACGTAATAGCCAATTTTGTCCCGACCAACAAATAAGACCTTGAGAGAGTATGAGGCAATATGAACATTATATAACTGATGAGCTATAGGATTTGAAAACAAGGTAGTCGCAAGCTTAAAAAAGTTGCCCCAGTATTAAACTATGATGTTATTGGTATTGTGATCTAGGAGAGTATTCAAGATTGGAGTCGAGTAGAGTTCGAGGTAGACCTTTGACCTTTGTTGGAAAGCTGAACTTTCTCAACAAATTGCCCCAATTCACTGCTTAGATAAAGTTCCACGTTGTGCTAAAACTCTTGCAGAACTCAAACATGACAAAATAGTTAATAATATTAAACAAAAAGCATGGTGCGATAAACATATGGAAATAACACCTCCTGGGTGTGAATTTATGAAAATGCGGCCTTGCAAGCCGAAATGACTTAATGAGATGAAATCTTACAAAATTTATGAAAATGGTTTTAAGACCGATGATTCATGAGAAATGATGCTTCTTAGCGATGATTAATGAAAATGAGGCCTTAACCAAATAAATTATGTATATGAGGCTTTTAGCCAAATGATTTAAAAATGAGACCTTTTAAGTCAGGTGATTTGTGAAAAGGAGGTCATTGAAAGCAATGCGGACTGGTAAAATATTTGTGCACTAATATTTGAAAACATATGTGCAATCAACTGAAAACAGTTGTGCAATGCATTAGAAAAGCGATAAAGCAATGTGGGATTCCTTTTAAAATACTTGAAAGTATTTGTGCATTTGAAAATATGCCTTTGTGCAAAATATAAAGCGTTTGAAAATATTTAGAAGCATTTGTGCAGTGCGTTTGAAAACAATTGAAGGCATTTGTGCAGTGCATTTGGAAATATGCATCTGTGCGGTGCATTTGAAAATATCTAAAAGCATTTGTGCAGTGCGTATAAAGTATTTGAAAGCATGCATGCGAAAAATCTGAAAGCATTTGTGCGGTGCTTTTAAAATATATCTCGAAGCAAAGGTGCAGTGCGCTTGGAAATATCTGAAAGCATTTGTGCAGTGCATTTAAAGGCATTTATGTAGAGCAAAATCATGTGCAATGTTTTATTAAATAGTATTTACTATCAACACATTTGAAAATTTATAAAGCCTTACTTATAAGTTTTCGAATCATAAATTTATAAGTAAGTAATTCAAACCACTCGACATATAGTCCTTTCGATGCTATAGATGCTATTGACTTCTCAGCTTCTATTAATCCTGACAAACCTGCACTCAAAGAAAATTTATAAGTTTTGGGGGAGGTTGATTCGCGTTGACTTTGAAGGTCCCTTTTCATACTTCTTTCTTCCAACTTTGCTTGGACTCATAACCTCCATCCGTTCTAAATCTTGGTTAAATGAATAACAAGAAAATAAATAAAAAGGAAACATTTGATTGAAAATCATATTTGAAAATAAGATAAAATTATATATGTATATATAGCAAGAATTTTGTCGAACTTCAAATTGTGACATGTCATGAAACAAAGCGAACGTCCTTTATCTGAAGTCTTTCTTCTGTCGGATGATTCGATTGACCATATACTCTTCAAATATCTTGATATCTTCTTGCAATGATGCCCCTTAAAAAATTGTCCCAGTTTTGGCGAAAGAGATACGTCGTCTTTTGGTCACGATGATACCAAACCTTCTATAGGCTGCACACTATTCTATCAAAACACCAAGCCAAACATAATCTAAGGATACAATTAAAATGAAATAAAGGGGCCGGACCCTTTTCGGGTTGACTACGTATCCAAACGGAATCAGGCCATATGTAGTTCGCTACATACAAAGAAAGAAAAGAAAGAAAGAAAAAATTCTAATAAAGTGACCGAAGCCGATATATGCCGCCTACGTATCCCACCGAGGGTATCAGGCCAAGCGTAGTTCATATTACATAGAAAGGAAATTTTGTAAAACTTACTAAAAGACCAAATCCGATGTGGATTTCCTACGTATCCCGCCGTGGGAATCAGGTCAAGACGTAGTTTCAATACATGACAAAAAGATTAGAAAAAAGTGAAATAGAAACCTCTAGCTGTAGTATCTCTTAACCACATCTGCATTGATAGCTTTTGGCCATATCTTATCATCCATTTATGCTAGAACCAAAGCTCCTCCAGTCAGTACTCGGTGAACCATGTAAGGTCCTTGCCAATTAGGTGCAAACTTTCCTTTAGCTTCATCTTGGTGCGGAAATATTCGCTTCAACAGCAATTGTCCCGGTTCAAACTGTCTCAATCTTACTTTCTTGTTGAAAGCTTTGGCTATCCTGTGTTGATAAAGTTGCCAGTGGCAAATTGCATTCATTTTTTTTTATCAATGAGCATCAATTGTTCATACCGATTTTGCGTCCATTCGGCATCACTTAACTCAGCTTCTTCGATGATCTTCAGATATGGTATCTCGACTTCGATTGGTAACACTGCTTCTGTTCCATAAACCAAAAGATAAGGTGTTGCCCCAGTTGACGCCCTGATTGTGGTGCGGTATCCAAGAAGGGCAAAGGACAAACTCTCATGCCAATGATTGTAGTTATCAATCATTTTCCGCAATATCCTCTTGATATTTTTGTTGGCGGCCTCAACTGCTCCATTCATCTGAGGTCGATAAAGAGTGGACTTGTGGTGAATAATTTTAAACTTCTCGCATATCTCATGCATCAAACCACTATTGAGATTAGCTCCATTATCTGTAATAATTGACTCGAGGATCCCAAATCTACAAATGATGTTATTGCGAACAAAATCTGTCACCACCTTCTTTGTCACAGACTTGAATGAAGATACTTCTACCCACTTTGTGAAGTAATCAATAGCTACCAGAATGAACCTGTGTCCATTTGAGGCGGCTGGCTCAATAGGGCCAATGACATCCATGCCCCAAGCTGCAAATGGCCAAGGAGAACTCGTCACATTTAGCTCATTCGGTGGAACCCGAATCAAATCACCATGAATCTGACATTGATGACACCTTCTCACAAAACGGATACAGCCTGTTTCCATGGTCATCCAAAAATATCCAGCTCGCAGAATCTTCTTTGCCAAAGTGAAACCATTCATGTGTGGCCCACATGTACCCCTATGTATTTCTTCAATCAACTTGCTTGCCTCTTGGGAGTTAACACATCTTAACAATCCCAAATCTGGAGTCCTCCTATAGAGGATTTCTCCACTTAGGAAAAAGTGATTTGCTAGTCTCCGAAGTGTCCTCTTTTGAACATTGTTTACTCCTTCTGGATAGTCTCCTTCTTTAAGATACCTCTTAATGTCATAGTACCAAGGTTCTCCATCCGGTTCTTCATCTATATGGAAACAATAGGCTGGCTGATCCTGCACATTTACCTTGATTGGATCTATATAGTTCTTATCTGGATGTTGAATCATAGAAGCCAGGGTTGCCAACGCGTCTGCAAACTCGTTCTGAGCTTGAGGAATATGCTTGAATTCTATCTTAACAAATTTCTTGCACAATTCTTTCACACACAGCAAATATGGGAGTATCTTCACATTCCTGGTGCTCCATTCACCTTGAACCTGATGAATCAATAAGTCGAAATCACCTATAACCAACAATTCTTGTATATTCATGTCAACAGCCATTCTTAGCCCAAGAATACAAGCCTCGTACTCTGTTATATTATTTGTGCATAAGAATCTGAACTTTGTTGAGATAGGATAATGTTGACCTGATTCTGAAATCAACACTGCTTCAGCACCGACTCCTTTGGAATTCGCATCACCATAAAAAAACATTCTCCACCTGGGATATTCTTCGGAAATACCCTCTCCAATAAATAAAACCTCTTCATTAGGGAAATAAGTTTTAAGAGGCTTGTACTCTTCGTCCACGGGATTTTCAGCGAGATGATCAGCTAGAGCTTGTCCCTTGATGGCCTTTTGAGTGACATAAATAATGTCGAATTCACATAGCAAAATTTGCCACTTCGCCAACCTTCTAGTGGGCATAGGCTTCTAAAATATATACTTGAGTGGATCCATCCTTTAGATGAGAAAAGTGGTATACGCACATAAATAATGTCTCAACTTTTGTGCAACCCAAGTCAAAGCACAACAAGTGCGCTCCAATAAAGTATACCGAGCTTCATAAGGAGTGAACTTTTTCCACAAGTAATATATAGCTTGCTCCTTCTTTCCAGTTTCGTCATGTTGTCCCAGCACACATCCAAATGCATTGTCAGACACTGACAAATAAAACAACAACGGTCTTCTAGATTCTGGGGGCACCAAGACTGGTGGACTAGATAAATACTCCTTGATTCTGTCAAAAGCTTTCTGACAATCTTCCGTCCATTTGGTTGCAGGATCTTTCCTCAGCAGCTTAAAGATTGGCTTGTAAATTACAGTGGATTGTGCAATGAATCGACTAATGTAATTGAGGCGACCAAGAAAACTCATTACATCTTTTTGACTCTTTGGAGGAAGCAAGTCTTGAATAGCCTTTATCTTTGAAGGATCTAGCTCTATCCCTTTTCTACTCATGATGAAACCCAACAGTTTCTCGGCAGGGACACCAAATGCACATTTTGCGGGATTTAACTTCAGATTGTACCGCCTTAATCTGTTAAAGAACTTCTTCAAATCTTTAATATGATCTGAGCTCTTTCGTGACTTGATGATGACATCATCCACATAGACTTCAATCTACTTAAGGATCATATCATGAAATATGGTAGTCATAGCTCTCATATATGTTGCCCCTGCATTCTTGAGTCCAAAAGGCATTCCCGGTAACAATATACTCCCCAAGGCGTGTGAATGCAGTTTTCTCCGCATCCGCATCATCCATTAGAATCTGATGATATCCTGCAAAGCAATCAACAAATGACTGCAACTCATGCTTTGCACAATTATCAATAAGTATGTGAATATTTGGGACAGGAAAATCATCCTTCGGGCTAGCCTTGTTGAGATCTCGATAATCTACGCATACTCTAATTTTTCCATCTTTCTTTGGCACTGGTACTATGTTGGCCAACCACGTGGGATACTTGGTGACCCGGATGACATTGGCGTCAAATTGCTTGGAGACTTCTTCCTTAACCTTTAAACTCAAATCAGGCTTGATCTTTCTCAGCATTTGTTTTACTGGGGGGCAAGAGGGATCAATTGGCAACTTGTGTGAAACGATATCCGTGCTTAGACCTGGCATATCATCATAAGACCATGCAAACACATCCATGTATTGTCTTAACAGATCAATGAGCTCTTTTCTTTGGGACGGAGTCAAATGGACACTAATTTTTGTTTCCCTCACCAATTCTGCTGAATCTCCCAAATTTATCGTCTCAGTTTCATTCAAATTTGGCTTTTCTTTATTCTCAAAATGTTCAAACTCCTTAGCCAACTCTCCAGGCTGCATATCTTCTTCATATTCTGTGAAAGAATGTTCACTGTTTGGGGTTTGTTCGCTCATTTCATTACATGTCACATTCTCGGCATTGACAGATTTATTAGTTTGCTTGCTGAAAAAGAGAAAAAAGAAATAAAAATAAAATAAATAATCAGAGACAAATTTTAAAATTTAAAGCAGAAAAAAGGTAACATAGATTTGACATTTAAGCTTTCAAAAGATAGAGGCAAAATACATCAAATTCAAAAACACAATTCAGGCCTCAATTTGAATCATGTTGTTTTGTTAATTCTAATACAATCATCTACCAAGATTCCCGGAGAACCGGGGACGGGTTACAAGTCCAATTGTTCAAAGCATCTCCAGGCATAGCATCCCATATGGTCGGGGCCTCAGTGCAGTCCTCCAAAATTATATTGCATTCTGCTTCTTCAATGAACAAGTTTTTGAGTCCTTCTGTGAGGTTATCTTCAACAACTTCTTCTAATCCTTGTGCAACAAACGCCTTGGAAAATGACTTGATTCAAGGGCGGGATAGGTTGTGGTAAGGAAATGTCACTTTTCCTTTTGAGATTAGCCGACAAGATTTCTTCAGGAGTAGGCTCGTATCCAAGACCAAAGGTGTATTTCTGACCAGGCAATTGAATTGGTTCCACTATTCCATCCAATTTTGCTCCAAGACCTTGACTCGGGATAAAACCATTTTTCAACATTTCCCAAGCCACCATCATAAGCACACGTGGCAAATTTGCCTTTCCAGCTTGAGTAGCAAACATAATTTCCCAAATATGGAATACAGACCCATCCAACTCTTCCACACTTTCAATAACAGGGACTGAATTTTTAGGATATATTGAGTTGTTACCCTCTCCATGAACAACAATTTCCTGATGGTTCCAAACAAATTTCAAAGTCTGGTGCAAAGTGGAAGGGACCGCACCAGCCATATGAATCAATGGCCTTCCAAGTAACAAATTATAACTAGCAGATATATCCGACACTTGGAATTCCACAATGAACTCCACAGGTCCAATTTACAATGGCAGATCAATTTCTCCAATGACTCCCCTTTGTGTCCCATCAAATCCTCTAACCCTTACATGACTTTCACGAATCTTTCCAATGTTAATTCCCAAAGCTCGAAGAGTAGTGAAAGGGCATATGTTAACAGCTGAACCATTATCAATCAGAACTTTGGAAATAAACTTATCCCTACACCTGACAGTAATGTTCAACGCTTTGTTATGTCCCAAACCTTCAAGCAGCAACTCATCTTCATGAAATGTGACTTTGTTAGCTTCCAAAACTTGTCCTACCATGGAAGAAAAGTTCACACTAGTGGTCTCAGCTGGAACATAAGCTTCATTTAAAACCTTCACCAAAGCGTTCCTATGAGTTGCAGAATTCATCAATAAGGCCATTAAGGAAATTTGAGCGGGAGTTTTCTTCAGTTGTTCAACAACTGAATATTCCTTAGTTGGCATCTTCCTCCAGAAATCTTCCACTTCAGCCTCTGTCACAACCCTTTTTTGGTTGTTTTCCTTGTTTGGTCCTCCTCGTACAACTTCTTCAGGGGCATAACAACGCCCGGATCTTGTCATTCCTACAGCAGCAGCTTCTACAACTATCTTTCCTTTTCCGTTTTCCCTTGCATCAATCGAGTAATCCCAAGGAACTACATTAGTGTCAAGAGGGGATGATTGAACAGCAAGGGCCACGATCTTAGGCTTAGGAAGAAAAGCTTCCACTTCAATTGGTGCTCGTACTTGGACTGTGATTACAGGAGAAATAAAGGCGGATGTCTCAACATTCTTCTCTATCTTGACTGGTACTATGGTCCCTTCCAAATTGCAATTTTCATCAACGGTGATCATGTGAACATTGCCATGATTTGGCAGCGGGTTGTTGTTTACATTGGGGGCAACACCTTTGAGTTGAATGATTCCTTCTTTGATCAATGCCTCAATCTTGTCTTTAAGAGTAAGGCAACTTTCAGTATCATGTCCAGCAGCTCCAGAGTGATATGCATAGTGCTTGGTCTCGTCATACCATCCAGGAAGGTGTTGGGAATTCGTCCTTGGATTGGTTGGAGTACTCCTGCAGTTCTCAACTGTTCATATAGTTGGGCTAAAGGTGTATAAGTTTTGGCTGGTCTTCTTTCAAAGTTTGGGCGGGGTCTGGGTGCATTTGATGGACGGTTTTGTGGTTGGTAGTGGGATTGGGTTGGATATGCGGGTTGGTATCGTGATGGATTTTGATAGGCAGGTGCTCTAGGTGGACAATACGTGGGTTGGGTGGTGTAAACTGGGTAAGGGGCAGGTGAAGGTTGATAATATGGTTGAGGAATTTGGGTATACTGACTATAGTATGAAGGTTGGGGTAATGGGTTTTGGTAGGTTAACATTTGGTTTGGCCTACGTTCCTGGATGGTCATGACAGCAGACACACCGTCCTTCTTCTTCTTAAGGGCACCTCCGATTGAATCCGACTGAATGGCCTTACTTGTTGCTTGTAGGGCTGCCAAATTAGTGATTCTTCCAGTTTAAATACCTTCTTCTATAAATTCTCTCATCCTGACAACCTCAAAGAACTTTTGCCCTACAACACTTATCATCTTTTCATAGTACGTTGCATCTTTTTGGGATTGTATAAAAAGAGAGGTCATCTCACTTTCTGCCATTGGAGGTTGAACTTTTGCGGCATCTGCTCTCCACCGCATTGCATACTTTCTGAATGACTCTGTTGACCTTTTTTCCAACTTCATCAAGTAGAACCTGTCCAGAATAGCCTCAATGTTAAACTTGAACCTATCCATGAATTCTTGCGCCATCGCACCCCAACTATTCCATTTCTGTGGGTCTCGACTCATGTACCAATCAAGGGCTTCTCCCGTCAAACTCCTTATAAACAACTTCATTTTAATGGCCTCATCTTTCCCCACTCCAACTAACTTGTCACAATACGACTTTAAATGAGCTCGAGGATTTCCCTTCCCATCAAATTTTGGTACCTTATACCCCACGGGTAATTCAACATCGGGATGAACACATATGTCCTCATATTTAAGACCTTTAACCCTCTTATGGACTTGGATACTTTTGAAAGCTTCATTCAAATTACGAATGTCACTCCCCGAGCTACCCCCGAGACGCGGACACGGGACCTAAGACAACAAGTGATCCCAAGCTAACCCTGCTGGCATGATCATAAGCATACTAAAGAAAATAAACTGATGCGGAAGCTAAATTATAAATTAATCTGAAAAGATGGGGAATACCCATATACTGTAACTGAATATATCAAATCTGAGAGTTTAATACAAAAGAAATATCAAACTCAAGATACTAAGCTGAATCTAACTATGTCTGAAATAAGCCTCTAAACTGACTAGAAATGTTGGGACATGCCCTAACTAGGTCTAGAAAAAAACTGAAACTAAAGACTAAAAGCGATAAAGATAAACATGTCACTAGTCCTCGAAGAATGAGGACTCACCACTGATGCTGCTGAACTGAAGATCGAGAACCGATCTAAGCGTGATCTGGATGCTGATAACCTGAACCTACATCACGAGAAGATGTAGCGCATGTATGCGTCAGTACTTGAAAGGTACTGAGCATGCAGGATAGAGTAAAGCTGAAATAACATATAACTGAATAAAGCAATAAAGCAATAAAATAATCTTAACATGATATAGATACTGAATACTGAGCTAACTGAATGCAATGACCAATTTATAACATGCTGACTGAATACTGAATGAACTGTAAATGTGGTCAATGCAATAGAGTCTGACTGAACTGTGGGAGCTACTAATAACCGACATAAAACCACATTAGCTAAATGTGGAGTCCGATGAATACGCCCCATCGAGAGGACCCAATATACCCTGCCAGAGGTATAGAGGCATGTTGGCGTGATCACTAAACTGATGTTGCCCACAGAGGGGACTTACACCTACGTGGCTCGTAGTTTTGGGACTATATGGGTACGCTGAAACCCTAGTCCAACTCGGTATTATGCTACTCCCAATGAATTAAGTAGTTAACTAGTTATGACTGAATTTCTGTAAATACTGGATAG
>NC_064285.1:8659362-8702473 GCF_019186545.1 Solanum stenotomum
TGAGTTTCTGTAAATACTGGATAGCTCGAAACTGAACATGCAAACTGAGAATGCAACAATTAATCTGATAATGATGCATTCATAAACTGAGGCATGTAAAACTGAATACTGAAATATCTGACCTAGCATGTGTAATTCAAGAACTAAAGAAATACATAGCTAGGGTTCTGAAATTCATGCGATAAACTGAGCAATAACATGATAATCTGATTTGGAACATTTAAATAACTAATTCATGATGATCTGCTATAATTCTAGAAACCCTAGGTCCGTTCATAATCATGGAATCAAGAATTTGACTGAATTCTAGGGACCTAATGAGCGAAAGGAACCCACTAGTGAAATCCCACATACCTGGTGACAAATTCTACGAAGAAATCTTTCGATTTCGGGCCTGGAACTGAAGAAAACTTGTTACGTTCTTGAACTAGGGTTCTTGACCTCTTTTCTCCTCTTAGCATTCTAATTCTTCTAAGTTTGATTAATGATTTGACTTAGGTAAGTTTTAGTTATGTTTCTAAGTTTAAACTAATTAAAACCTCCTGATTTAGGGTCTAAACGACATATCTAAGGGGTTAAACGAAATAGGAATAGACCAAAAGACCCTTGAATTAGCTGTTGTCGGAGTGACTGACGGAATGGACTCACAGTCCGTTGATTGGGTCCGTAGGTCGAGTCTCCCAGATAGGGCTTCTCTAAAATGAGCATAACTTTTTACTCGGAGGTTGGAATTTAGCAAACTCGGTGGCATTGGAAAGATAATTCAATTAGCTATCTAACCATCGGTCATGGGATACATAATTCATTTTTTTTCTAAAAGTTATGATCATTTGAAGTTGACCCATAAATATTTTTCAGGTAACTGGCTGCTGACCCTCATCTACGGTCAGACCTACGGACCGTGGATCGAATGACGGTCCGTGCTGGTCGACCGTAGTTTGTGTCAGAGGCTGAGTAAGGGAAGTCTCGACCCACGGACACAGACCACGGACCGTGGTCTGATCTATGGACCGTGGGTCTGTCCGTGAGTCGGGACTTAACCAATTTTCTGAGCTGGCTGGGGAGGGGTTGCAGTGGTGAACCACGGTCCACCAACACGGGCCGTGGTATGACCTACAGTCCGTGGATGGTGACCGTAATTTGCACCTGCAACTTCTCAAAATCTGCATTTTTGAGAAGGTAAGGCGGTTTGAGTGAGTGGGGTAGTTTGGGTAAGTGGGTTAGTTTGGATGACTGGAGTTTGGGTAAGTGAAGCTTGGGGCGCATATGGGGGTAGTGAAGGGTAAAGGGTTGGCATGTTGCGAATTGTTTTGTGGAAAGTTGGGTTGTTGAGGGTTGGTGGATTGTTTGGAAGCAGTTGGATTGGTCTTGGGAAGGGAAGGGTTTGGTGGAAAGTATTGAGGAGTAGGAGAGTCGACATGTGGAAAAAGGGGCGGAGTAGCTGTGTTTGTTCCATGCTCGGGAAGTGGCATGTTAAAGTGATGGACAAATTGGTGAGGTTTCGAAGTCGATCAATCTCACTTTGCATATCGGCCATTTTTTGCATCAAATTGGCAATGTGTACATCATAAGGGATTGGTTCCATTCCTTCCGAAGTCTCGGGTTCATCTCTCAGGATAGTGACAAGTCCCAAACCGTTTTGATCAGATGCACCTGAATCAGTCATGTCTGCACGTGCTTTTAATCTCGTAAAATATGGATGATCCGCCAGTTCGTAGTCAACGCAAATCAACCTTTAGGGAAATAAATCAAAAGGAAGAAAACCTTCAAAAAGAGAGAAATATTAGTATCAAGTGGATGATTGTTGTTTCAATAATATTAATAATTAGACAGATAATTGAATAATAACAGTAACTAAATAGAGAACAAGCATGTGTTACGCAACAAGTAAATCACATAACAAAACAGATATTCAAAAAGAAAATGTATCCTAATATGCACGGGACCTCTTTTTGCCAGAGGTGGGCCTAAATGTCAAACATAACGTTTTATGATAGATTGATCCAAACCATTAATTTGTGACAACTCGAGTTTGGGAAACAAAAGGCCAAGCTTTCATTAATACAAATAAAAGAGTACAATGAAGAAACTAAGAAATACATAAAAAATGACATAATATAAAGACAAATCTAAGACTTGGCCTAAACTGCTATCAATCACGCTGGTGGAGGAAGTGAAGATGGTGCTCCCACGTTGCTAGGTCCTGCTCCCGCATTGTCCAAATATCGCATTATATTTTCCATTTGAGCCCACATTTCAGGAGTAACTATTTTGGTTCCAAGACGAGAATGTCTTATCCAAATTGTCGTTCCAATATCCTCAAAACTTTGCTCACCTTCTGAACTTATACTATTGCAACCTTCTTGAAACCATACCTGGTATTCTGGAATTTCCTTTTCAGGCCCATTTCCGATATCTATCATGAGGATATTGTCCCACTCATGAAGAATCTCTTTGGCTCTAGGGACTTCAAAGTTTGGTTCAAAGGAAATTCCAGAATTCCTCATATTTGCTCGAAGAGGAATTACTTGTGCTTGACCAAACTGTTGAAGCACGCGCACTGGAGCATATGGCTGGAGACCTTTTAACCCAATAAGCTCGATATAATAAAACCTTCTACATCTTATATAGGCAGGGGAACGTGGGAGTAATGAATATTTCCACTGAATTTGGTCACTAGTGCGGTGGGCAAGAAACTCATACCAATCATCAGTACCAACTAGATACACAAACTCTTTCATCCTATCGTAAAAACTGTTAATATGATTTATGTTGCTAAAACATATGTCATCCATGTTTTTGCGTTGGTGAAAATGTTCCATTGCCCACATTTGTAAAAGAAGATTGCAACCTTCAAAGAAGTTTGATTCCCATCTTTTACATTTCCCAAGAACTCGAAATATTGCTGCTAAAATCATGGGAACCACAGTGAGTTCTTCGCCATCTACTCCCTCAAAAAGTACTCGAGCCACAGAACATATGCAAGTGCTAATGCATTCGTGTTCTCGTGGGAATACCAAAGTCCCTAGTAAAGCCACAACAAATGCAATAGGACGTCTAACTTGCCAATGAACTTGAGTACAAGAGAACTCTTTCCTAAACAGCTTGTAACTATCTGAGCGTCCATACCTCTCATATAGGTAGTCCAAAGAAACCTAATTATTTTCGAAGCACCGAAGTTTCTTTTCATTTTTCAACCCTAAGTAGCGAAGGAATTTCTTCCCTGATTGACTGGGTGGAATAATTTGACCCATTCTTTGATACTTCAAACTGGTGAAATAGAGGATTTCCTCCAATGTAGGGGTTAGTTCAAAGTCTTTGAAGGCGAACACAACACGGTCTGGATCCCAAAACTGAATTAGTGCTCTAATCACGTGTTTGTCGGGGGTGATTTTGAATAGCAGAAGGAGGCACCCCAACCTTCTTGTAATCACTAATTTCTCAGTTGGACTGAAATTTTCCAACCATGTCCTCAATTTGTGCGGGAAACCCTCGACCATCCTAACTTTGGGCACTTGGGGGACTGAACTCATCCTACATTACAAATTGAAATGAAATGAACACATAAATTCCAAACTCACTATGTCAAAATTAGGCTTGGATCTGTCTATCATTATCACGTTGCACAAAACATGCTTGTTGGTCGTTGGGTCATGAAACCCGTCGACAAAAAAGGTAGATTTCTTAAATGTGGATTCAATACCCAGGATCGATCCACCTAAGGTGAATGCATGCATGACTTAAATTAAAGGGTGGTTTAGCTCTATCTTATGTTTTCTAAGATTTGGCTTACTAGACACAAGGTTCCCGAGTGGACAACTCGAGTGAGAAGGCTACGCGGTCACACGAAAAAAGATCCGGACACCCCGCGCATATGCCAACTCTGCTAAATTTGGAATTTTGAAAGAAATTTGCGGGTGCGCAAAACACACCTCGCGTGTACGTGTGATAGTGTGAGTTTTCTAGAATTGGAGGAATTATGATCGAAATGACAGTTTATATGAAGAGTAGCAAATAAACAATTTATATAAAACAGTAACAAATAAGCAGTTTATATCATATAAGCATGATAAGTAAAGCATTAAGGCGTTTAAAATAAAACAAACAACCAAAATGAAACAAGCAGGTGTTAAAAACCTAATTATTAACCTAAGTTTGTTATGGTTTAGAACCTAAATTCCCCAGTGAAGTCGCCAAGCTGTTATACCCCATTTTAACCAAGGTCAAATTAGTGTACAACATATTTGTGATTTTTAAATTAATTAATTTAAGAAGTCGCCACCTAATTATTTTTAAGGCAAATTAGGATACCTAAAGTATTAACTATGTAATGCTAAAAATGACTTCAATTAAGGTCTACTAACTTATGTGATTCTAGGTAAGAGTTCTAATTTATCCTAAAGGGGAGGGGTAAGACATCCTTTAAGATTAGTTTTAAAACTATTAACCGGCCAAACTTAAGTTAATTACTTTTAAAAGAAATGAATGCTAAAGATTAAGTAATTGAGTAGCCAAGTTGGAAAACATTATTTATTTTAAAGCTCTTATTATAATTGTATTAGAGAGAAAATGATTTAAGGAAGAGTAATTTCTTTAGATCCATTTGGATAAATCCATGACTAAGAATAAGTACTTAAAAAAAAATAGACACTTGTTCATTGATTGACAAGGTACTCCCGTAAGAAAAAAGTTAAAGAAAAAAAAAAGGTTTAGAACAAAATATTTTCTTTATAAGACATTGCCAAGTTGGAACAAAACTAGAAAAATTAGTGAGTTTAAAGTGATGCAAAATCAAGTGTTTAAAAAGATTTTTTCAAGTGAAGTAATAAAAGCTAAAGTGACTAATAGGTTTATTGCTAGCTAAAGGTACCCAAACCCAAACATCTATATTAAGTTACCTATTTGAGAATTCAAAGATAAGAACATCTTCAAGTCACGTAAACTAGTGTAACATGTAAAGAAAAACATGTAAACAAATAATGAAAAAATGTAAGTAGCCATAAGTGACTCTAAGACAGGGCCATTAATTTTGCTTGCAATTTCGAATGGTCAAGTATGTAGTGAAAACTCCATGTGCGGGTATGAGGATAATGTTGAGTCTATGAGACTCGATTTTGCGAGAGTCCTTAATCGGGACTCCATTTTTCTTCCAAAGTATTCATGCAAATAAAGAGAAGATAAAATGAATTAGTAAGATATTCAACTTTAAGCAATATTATAAGAATAGATAATACTAATTAAGTAACATCATACATCAAATATAATATTTAACATATAAAGCGTACTAATGCTGAACGGAAAAACTCAAACTAAGATATTAAGACATTTTAAGTAGCCCTTACGAAACACTTGGAAGAAAATAAAAAAAAATAAAGAATCCAACTGTACTAACTAATGAATTAAGCAAAAGGATTTAAAATCTATATTTTATACACATAGAGATAATATCGGAATCTTAGATAACATGCCTAGGATCATGATCTTTCTTACTCTAACAAAAAATAAATAAACAAAATAAAGACATAAAAGCAAATTAAAAATAACCTGCATATCATTTCTAAAAATAATCAACAACAAATATCAACTCTTTTTAGCATACTTTTTTTTAAAAAAAAAAAGAAAAAAAACAAGACAAAAAATTTCATCATACAAAAGACATCAGAGGGACATTAACTAACAAGAAAACTGGTTTCAAGTAATATTATCAAGTTGTCTAATACGCCAAGAAACAGAGCTTAAGAGCTATACCAATCTCGAAAATAATTTATTGCCATTATGACTAAACTAAATAGAATTATTTACTAAACATGATTTGTCTTTCTAATAAGATATGAAATCGACCCATTAATATCAACTATAAAGAGATTATCATTATCTAAAGAGATATCACATCAAGCAAGATTTGAGATTTCAATATGCCATTACTTGCAATTCTGAAAAGGAACACATATATAATACATACATGTCTGCTAAGGGAAATATAACAGGGAATAAGCTTAGCAAAAATTCATATCATATATAATGAAAAACTACATCCCGTATGATTGCAATTACTTCCTAAGAAACGAATAGCTTGCGACAAAAACTTCAAGATTGGTTACCAAATAAAGACATAGGAGGCCATTACATCATAAACAACACTAACTTGACTTAAAATAGAGATTTAAGCACAAAAAGAAATCATTTCTTAAACTACAAGATGGTTGAACATGAAAGAAAGAGGACTTTAGATTATTATGAGTCTTGAATGAGCCGAAACACATCTGAAACATTATTCTTATTATAGCTTAAATGAGCAGAGATAACTACGACATATGTAACATTTTAATATAGTAACAAAGAAAACAGAGAGAACAGGGAATGAATGTACCTGCTATAGGGCAGTGAACAAGGGCGCTTCGATCCAAGGTCAAACTTCGAACAACAACGAACTTGAATAAGCTTCACAAATAGAGCTTCGTCCAAGATTGGGAGAGAATATAAAGGAAATATTTTAGAACAAAAACAGTAGCTAGCAGTACTCTGGTGCAATGGAAAAAGCTAAAAAGAAGTTGAACATTTGTTCTAGAGGTAAAAAACGAAATCCCCCTAAAGATAGGGTTGAATGCGAGTATTTATAGGCGATTTAGAGTTAGGGCTGTGTTTTTGGGCGGGATTTTGAAATTTCAAATTTTTGAACTTGGTCAAGATAACCGTTCAAACTTGAATGACGTGAGTAGTTGAACATAGCAGCCTTCATGCTATTGATATGCATATATCATGAAAATGGGGTAGTTGAGCTCTGTCAATGGTTGACAGACCTAGTTGTTCTTTTTTTTTTTTTCTGAAAATGGGAGGGAAGAAGAGAGATGAGGCAGTTGTTGTTCTCTCAATATTAGGTCCAAATTTGGGCCGAAAAAATTGTTTTTGGGCTCAATTTTTTGGGCTATTTTTGGATATTTTGATATAAAACAATGGCTGAAGCGTTTTGGTCTCTTTTGGAGGCTTTGGACAGACTTGGGCTTCTTTCAGACAGATTTTAGTGTAGCAAATGGGCTGAAATGTTGGTCTGATTTGAGGGGTTTTGTGCCGAATTTCTTAGCCTTTTCCTTTCTTCTTTTAAATTATTTTGGGCTTCTTACTTTATAATTAATATAAAATATACCATAAGATGACAACTAATAATTTACGTAATAAAACATCGCTAATATAAAATATATGTTCAAAATATTGACTTAAATTAATTTAATAAATACGAAACTAGAAATAAGATGACGACAATTGATTATTTAAGAAAAGAGGTATAGAAAGTGATAACAATCATCTCGACAATAAACGTATAATTTTAATAGATAAATAGTTGAAATGGTAAAAATAGTTGTGAAAAAGGATTATTTTATATGTTATCAAATTAGAAGCTCGAAAACAATAAATTAGAAGAAAGGAGGGTCAAAAATTGGGTGTCAACATAGAAGATGGCATACATCGAATTCAAAGATAAGGAAATAGTGTGACTTCCAATGCTAATTATTATGAACACAACTCTTGATAAATATGATAATGAAAAGTGGATAGGAAGGGATATCAGGAGTTGCATGAAAATTTCAGTTCTTCTGTTACTTTCAATGATTTTTGACATTCAAAATGACTATGAGGCCATTGTGGCATCAATGTATTGTATTTTTAAGGATACATGTAGGGTTTACTTCTTATCGAGTAGTTTTCTAAGGAAAGGAGAGATAGGGATATATGGGAGTACAATCACATTCGCTTTTATGCTGGGGGAACATAAGTTTTATGATTACATGGCAGAAATAAGAGACATGGAAAACCTCAATAAACTCTCACATGAGAAATCAAGGTTGAAATTTGAGATGCAAATGTAAACACTCTTATCATTGTAAAATGCTCGTGATACTCCATCTCTTTTTTGTTCTTCTCATAGTGAATCTTTGTTTTCAACCTAACAATCTTGTTCTTTCCACCATCTCACAGTGCGTTCCACTTGTTGGGTTATGAAGGGTGATTAGGACGTCATGCGGAAGCTTACAATTTGCAAATCATATAGTTGATAAATCAGATAACAAAAAACTTATACTAAAACATCAAAATACTAATATATCAAGACTAATATAAAGAAAAACATTGAAACTTTAGAGAGAATAAATCTCCCCTTAAACAAGACTCTTAAATGACTACATTGTGGATGTTATTGTGTTAGAAGAAACAAACCTATATTTATAGAGTCGTTAAACCTTTCCTACTAGAAAAAAACTAGCTACTCCAAAACCTTTTCCTAAAAGGAAAGAATGAACCAAATATGAAAAAATATTATATTTTCCTTTCAGGAAAAGTAAAAACATTTATGGTAATGTTTTGTCTTTTCTTTAAGGAAAAATAAATCTTAAATTATGATAAGAAAATCAGGGCAAAACCCTAACAAATCTTCCATTTTGGCTGGATTTTCTTGACAAAGCTTGATTTGTCTTCTTCATTGCATGACAATCTTGTTCTTCACAAAATCTCCATCAACGTTGCTTGCCATGGTTAAAAATAATATTTAAAATATATGAGTTAAAAATGGTTTACAAATATTTCACTTTTATTTTTAAAAATTACAGCAACATGAAAGTTGAAAATATGATTGAAACTTCTTCTCCACATGTAGCTAGACAAAAATCTTCATTATCATCAAATTGATTTGAAACCATCTTGAGCCTGTCTTCAACCTCATTCCATTGGATCATTGAACCATGTGCTCGGATACCACTTGTTGGGTTATGAAGGGTGATTAGGTCGTCATGCGGAAGCTTACAATTTGCAAATCATATAATTGATAAATCAGATAACAAAAAATTTATACTAAAACATCAAAATATTAATATATCAAAACTAATATAAAGAAAAACATTGAAACATTAGAGAGAATAAATCTCCCATAAACAAGACTCTTAAACGACTACATTGTGGATGTTATTGTTATTGTGTTAGAAGAAACAAACCTATATTTATAGAGTCGTAAAACCATTCCTACTAGAAAAAAACTAGCTACTCCAAAACATTTTCCTAAAAGAAAAGAATAAACCAAATATAAAAGAATATTATATTTTCCTTTTAGGAAAAGTAAAACCATTTATGGTAATGTTTTGTCTTTTCTTTAAGGAAAAATAAATCTTAAATTGTGATAAGAAAATCAGGGCAAAACCCTAACACCACTCTCTTTACAAAGAGTTTCTGCCAGAGTATTAGCTTGCTTTTGATTCTTAGTGTCTTGTTCTTGAATCACATGAGCTGTTGATTATCTTCTAAGATCTGCATTGCTAGATTCCAAAGATTTTATTAAAATGACCTCATCTAGGACTTCAACCTTGATTTATCATGTTAATGCTTGGTTAGTGTCACGCCCCGAGCCTACACCCTGGGCGGGACCGGCACCCGGAGACCATTTCTGGCCCCAAGCAAACCCTTGGCCTGACTTTCTTAACTCAGCGGAAACTTAACTCAACATAATAGCTCAATGCAAATGCAAGGTTACAAAACAACTTAACTTATATAAGTTGGCCACAAAGGCAACTCGAATCTCAAAATAGAATGTTTACATATATACATAGATGAGAGACTCAAACTAACTGACTAACTGTCTATGAAGCCTCTAGAAATACTGAGATGGATGTTGGGACAGACCCCGCAACACCCTAATAAAACAAAACTAAGGACACAAAATAATTGAGTCCTCCGGAATGCAAGGAGGCTCACCACTGACTCTGGAGTGCTCAGCTGGATCAACGGCGTGCTGGATGCTGATCCTGGGTACCTGTATCTGCATCGTCATAAGATGCAGGTCAACTGGCATCAGTACATGGAATGTACGAGTATGAGAGTTGGAAAACTAAGCAACAAAGGCTAGAAGGAAATCTGGAAGAAACTGAATAGCTTACCTGGCTCAACTCAACTCAACCTGACTAACTTCTTTCAATATAAAGCAATTTAAAACAAGTGCGATATAAAGAAAGACTGCTTAAAACATGCTATAAACTCTGTGTGTATACAAAGATACAATAAGCCTGAGATGTATATAGAAATACAAATGAACTGATGTATATAAAAATACAATAATTTCTGTGTATCAAAATACAATAACTACTGTGGGAGTTTCTCTAACCGACAACCATCACATAAGAGCTATAGTGATGATACAGCGATCGACCTCACGCTGCCAGAGCATCTTATACCCATCCAAAGGTATAAGACCTGAACTGCCTAATGGATCCACTAGTCTATCTGGAAAATGATTCATCTAAAAAGTATGACTCTTTTCTACCCATGGTGGCTAACATGGTTCTATGGGGGCTGTGGGTTCTTTCAACGCTCCCCCAATTCGGTGCTCAATACTACTCCAAAAAATGTACTGGCTCTTATGTTTTTAAAACATGTCTTCCTGCTGATTTGAGATAATTACTCAAAAACTAGCCCGAAGGCTCTTTGGAAATCTCAGTTTCCAACCTTGTTTAAATGTAAAAGCATTTCTTTAAAACTTCTTTGGGAATACATAGTTCCCTAATAACTTTGAGAAATGAACTCAACTCTTGGCTCTTGACTTATCTCGAAACTCTTTACTTAGCTTGAAACTCTATACCCTACTTGGAACTCTATACTTAACTTGGAACTCTATACTTAACTTGGAACTTGAGCCTTAGAATGAAGTTAAAACGTTCAATGAAGACTCTTGAAAACGTTGAATACTTGCTTTGACTTACTTCTTAACTTCTAAGCTTGGCTCTAACTTCACTTGACTTGGAAACTAACTTTCCTTGAATTGGAATTATGAATTCAAGGTGTTTGATCACATGTTATGGAGGGATTCTTGATGTTTAGACGTACTTTGGAGTGTCGGAAACAACTATGAAACATATGTATAATACCTAGGAACATGCATGAGAAAGTGTGAAAAGAATGGGGGAACTTGGCGTCCTTGGCGCTCTACAAGGTGCGGAGTGCCAGCCCTTGAAGCTCAGAAGGGGCCTGCTAGCGCTCTAAGAGACGTGCCACGCCAGGGGTAAAACCTCAGAACCCCTGTTGGGACATGCTGGCTGGCGCGACGCCCCAGCCTTTTCCCCCAAAAATCCGACTCTTCTCCTTCATTTTTTCCAACTCTAAACCTTCTTAACTTCAAGGTTTCCAACCCCAAACATTTAGAATCATAAATCCCTCAACATACAATTGATTTTAACCCAAAACACAACCGGAAACATGCCCAAATCAACAAGGGACTTCAACAACACAATCAACAACATCAACAACACAACCAAACAACTTCAACAACATATCCAATCTTTTCTCAATAATAAAAATGAGTTTGGTGTGTGGGGAAAAGGATCAACCCAACACTAAGAACTCACATACCTATTAGAGATCACCTCCGACGATCTTTGACGAAAACTTGTTTGATCTCCTCTTTCTTCTCTTCTTCTCCTCTTCTTCTCCTCTTCTTCTCCTCTTCACTCACAAGCCCTAGCTCTCACTCTTTAAAATGGGACCAAAATGATCCAAAATTCAGCCTAACACAACAATATAACCCCAAAAGAAATATCTAGGGAAAAGACCAAAATGCCCTTAAAATTTCCAGACGGATTCCCTGCCAACTGCCCAACTTTCAAAGGGCATAACTCGCTCATACGAACTCGGAATCGAGCAAACTCAGTGGCGTTGGAAAGATCATTCCACAAGCTTCGCAATAATAACTGGAACTACACCCAAATCATCCTGATCTAGGAGTTATGGCTGCTCAAAGTCGGCCAAAAACTCACTGATTTCTACACTGAACCAATTTTCCAGATTTTGAATTTTATTCCAAAAAGGGATAAAGGACGAATTTACCCCCGAACTTTGATAAATGGTACGTTTATGCCCTCCGTTATACTTTGCGTCCACATAAGCCCCTGCCGTTCAATTATCGGTACATACATGCCCCTCTCACTAACGGACCCCTCATTCTGTACACGTGTCTTAATCCTAATCAACTACCCGTTTGACCATTTTTTTAACCCATAAACTAACAACTCGCCCCATAAACCCAATAACCCACCCGATTCCCTCTAAAAATTTCCTAAGTACTTTATCCACAACGGAGCCTAACATTTCATTCAAATAGAAAAGTTCATCCATATACCTTCCATTTCCAGCAAAATCAGATATAATAACAGTCCAAGAAACATCATTTCACACTGGCATCTTATAAAAGATTTTACAAGCTTGATACATCTCACTATTATTTGCATGCCCACATAACAACTAGCCCAAGAGAACACATCTCTTTCAGTTATTCTATCAAACACTTTATATGCATCATCTGTGATCTTGAAAATCGAATACATACTAATCAACGAATTGCCCACATATAGGTTTGATTCAAGCCCATTTCTCACCACCAACCCATGAACAATTTTGTCATGTACAATTGATTTTTGATGGGCACATGACGTAACAATAAAAGTGAACGTGTACTCGTCCGAAAAAACCCGAATGGGGTGGTCAAAATTCAAGAGTTGGCGAAAAAGACAAAAACTTTCTGAAGAATTTTGGAGTTTGCAGTATCCTCTGATTATCAGATTCCATATTAGAATCGGGGGTGAAGGCAGAAGATAGTGAAGAAACAGAAATCTTGTTGAGGTAACTTCCTTGATATGCAGATAACAGTGAGTCACAGAATTAACTAAAGAAGCAGTTGATGAGAGTTCTTCTGTGAGTATTTGGGCATGTATTTGCTTCAGTTGAGATTTAGGTGGGCGTTGGTGTAGCAATTTAGACAATTCTTTTCGAGTAATGGTTGTTGAAAAACAACAGATTCGACATTTGGGCTTAATAGCAGTCAAGTGTTTGGCTTTACGCCATGAAAGAAAGCGCATTTGAAGTTTCACAAAAGAAACTGGAAATCAATTGGGAGAGCTCTAAATATTTAGTGCTCTGCACTAAGTCCTTTTCTTTTCTTTTCTTTTTCAAATTTACAATATCTCCAATCTCCAAAATTGAGTTTGTATGTATAGGTTTGGGTTACATTTTGACCTAATGGGGATGCAATATTATGACCAGATAGTTTGATAGGTTATTTCAGATTTCAATTTTTGGGTTAGGTCAACAAATATCAGGTTGTTAGTTTTGGGTCTTTTAATTGACTTAGGAAATTTTAGAGGGAATCGGGTGGGTTATTGGGTTTATGGGGCGGGTTGTTAGTTTATGGGTTAAAAGAATGGTCAAACGGGTGGTTGATTAGGATTAAGACACGTGTACAGAATGAGGGGTCCGTTAGTGAGAGGGGCATGTGTGTACTGATAATTGGACGGCAGGGGCTTATGTGAACGCAAAGTATAACGGAGGGTATAGACGTACCATTTATCAAAGTTCAGGGGTAAATTCATCCTTTTTCCCTTCCAAAAATGACTATTTCTGATTTTTAAGCCTCTTCATAGTTATTTCAACTTACCGGATGTTACAGTTAGGTTGTCCATGTCTCTTGTTTCTAAAATGTAACAATAAAGTTTACATTTCACAAGAATAAAAGTGAATGTGGTTGTATTCCCACACATGTCTATCAGTTCATTTACTAGAAAACTACTCACGGAGAAGCAAAACCTCAATATATCCCATAATAGTGACCTCAATAACCAATACACTAATTCCAAGATGGTGTGGTGGACCATATGAATGTCAAACATCCTTGAAAGAAACATAAGAGTTGAAATAGTCATGCAACTCCTTATTTAGTATCCATACCACTTGTCATTATCATTTTTGTTAAGCGCTGAGTTCATGATAATCACCATCGGGGGCCACACTACTTTCTCTTCTTATAATTTGATGCTATACTATCTTCTGCACTTCTAGTATACCTCAAGGTGATGTGTATGGAAGATGACATACATCGAATTCAAAGATAAGGTAATAGTGTGACCCCCAATGGTCATTATTATAAACATGACTCTTGAGAAAGATGATAATGACAAGTGGATTGGATGGGATATCAGGAGTTGCATGAAAATTTCAGTTCTTCTGTTACTTTCAAAGATTTTTGACATTCAGAATGACTATGACGCCATCGTGGTATCTGTGCATTGGTTTTTGTGGATACATGGAGGCTCTACTTTTCATTGAGTAGCTTTGTAAGAAAGGAAGAGATAGAGATATGTGGGAGTATAATCTCATTCACTTTTATCCTAGGGAAACATAAGTTTTATGGTTACATGGCAAAAATAAGAGACATGGAAAACTTCAACAAGCTTTCTCATGAGAAATTAAGGTTGAAGTTTGAGATGATGTCATATAAAGAAATTGTTTGGAATTCAGCGATGCCGATGTCAAAGAATAATCAACAACTTATGTGGTTTTAAAACTAAGCTTTTAAGAATCAAAAGAAAGAGAATACTCTTTAAGAGACTTTTTGTCTTGTGAGCGAAAAACACCATTAGAAAGTGTAAGAGAACAAGATCGTCAGGGTAAAAACAAAGATGCATTATAAGCTAAACAAAGAAGAGATGAAGTATCAAAAGAGTTTTTCAGGATTAGTTCTTAATGATTTACCATGACATGACTGCTTGGAGGATAATAGAACATGATCAATTGGATTTTATCAATAAATCTATTGCAAATGCTTTCTCAAATATTGAGGATCATCTAGCCAGGGTAAAGAAAGTTGCAAATTTATCAAACGGACAGAGAAATGAAAGAGTTCGTGGAAGACATTGTGTTTTTTACTTTACAACCTTGTTCTCTTCCAATAGTGTGTTCCACTCTGTATACAAAGAGTATCTTCAAGATTTTTAGTTTTCTTTTGACTCCTAATGTCTTCTTGTTAAATCACATGAGATGTTGATTATATTCTAAGATCTGCATCGCTAGATTCCAAAAAGTTTCTTTATACGACCTCATCTCGAACTTCAACTTTTATTTCTCATGTGAATGCTTGTTAAAGTTTTCCATGTCCCTTCTTTCACAAATGTAACAATAAAGCTTACATTTACCCAGGATAAAAGTGAACGAGATTGTGTTCCCACACAATTCTACAAGTTCATTTATAAGAAAACTGCTCAGAGAAAAGCAAAACCTCCATATATCCCATGATAGTGGCCTCAATAACCAATACACTAATTCCAAGATGGTGTGATGGACCATATGAATGTCAAACATCCTAGAAGGCAACATAAGAGGTGAAATAGTCATGCAAATCCTGATTTCCCATCCATACCATTGATTATTATCATTTTTGTCAATCGTCGAGTTCATGATAATCACCATCGAGGGCCACACTACTTTCTAATCTTAGAATTTGATGTCATGATATCTTCCGAAATTCTATTATACCTCTAAGTGAGGTGTATGAAAGTTGGGATGACATCAAATTCAAAGATAAGAAAATAGTGTGGCCCCCAATGGTGATTATTATGAACACGACTCTCGAAAAAGATGATAATAACATGTGGATTGGATGGGATATCCCGAGTTGCATGATGTTTTTGTTGGATTTTATTTGCCCTGAGTTTCTTATCATAAATAGGTATTCCTTTTAGGAAAAAGTTTAGCAGTGTCTAGTCCTTTTCTGGTAGGAAAAAGGTTTGGGACTCTATAAATAGAGGCTTGTTCCTCTTAACTTAATCAGCATTCACAATGTAGTTCTAGGGGCTTTGAGAGTTTTGGTTAAGGGGAGAATTTATGGGACACAAGTTTGAAATATTATCACTTGTGTGAACCTCTCATGTGTTTCGAGTGAATTAGTTGAGGTTATTTCTCCCTATATTTTTTACTCTCATATTTATATAGTGAATTGCTCATCTCCTTTGTGGATGTAAGTTGATTGACCAAACCACGTTAAATCTTTTTGTCTTTTGGTATATTTCTCATTTGTCTTCTTACTCATGGTCTTTTGAGGTTCGCTTTGCTAGCTTCCGCATGACACCTAATTATTTATGATCCTAACAAATGGTATTAGAGCTAGGTCCACTAGTTCATTGATGGAATCAGGATCAATGATGCAGCCAAGTTGGATGGTTCAATGATGGAACCAGGTTAGAGATAGGTGTTCATCTTGGTGGGTGTAGTTCTAGCCACAACCTTTTTGACAGTAATGAAGAGTTTTGTTGGAGAAATTTTTTCAGAGAGGTCCTCTATGTCAAGACGTAGATTTGATGGAGGAGATTATGGAGAATAGATGTAATCTATTGGTGATTATGTAAAGAGGGTGGAATTATTTATTTTGTCAGAAATTCGGGCCAATGGGAAGATTTGTTGGGTTTTATTTTCCACGAGTTTCTTACCATAAATAGGTTTTCCTTTTAGAAAAAAATTTAGGAGTGCTAGTTCTTTTCTGGTAGGAAAAGGTTTGGGACTCTAATAAAAGAGGCTTGTTCCTTTTAACTTAATCATCATTCACAATGTAGTCTTAGGTGCTTTGAGAGTTTTGGTTAGGGGGAGGATTTGTGGGACACAAGTTTGATATGTTATCGCTTGTATGAACCTCTCATTTATTCTGAGTGAATTGGTTGAGGTTATTTCTCTCTATATTTTGTACTCTCATATTTATATAGTGGATTTCTCATCTCTTTTGTGGATGTAGGTCGATTGACTGAACCACATTAAATCTTTGTGTCTTTTGGTATATTTCTCATTTGTCTTCTTACTCATGGTCTTTCAAGGTTTGATTTGCTACCTTTCGTATTACACCTGTCTATTTCGATCCTAACAATTTTTAATTCTTATACAGCTTCCAAGGATTTTTGACATTAAAATGACCATGACGCCATCGTGCATCAGGATATTGGTTTTTGAGGCCACTGTTGTGGGATACCTGGAGGCCCTGCTTCTCATTGAGCAGTTTTCTAAAAAGGAAAAGATAGAGATATGTGGAAATATTATCACATTCACTTTTATCCAAGGGAAACGTCAGTTTTATGGTTAGCTAACAGAAAAAAGAGACATAGAAAACTTCAACTAGCATTCACATGATAAGATCTGCATTGCTAGATTCTAAAGAGTTTGATCCTCCATTTCTTTATTATTCTTCTCATAGTGAATCTTTGTTCTTTTGATTCTTAATGTCTTGTTCTAGAATCACATGCGATGTTGATTATCTGATAAGATCTGCATTGCTAGATTCTAAAGAGTTTCTTTATACGACATTATCTCCAACTTCAACCTTTATTTCTCATGTGAATGCTTGTTGAAGTTGTCCATGACTCTTGTTTCTGAAATATAACAATAAAGCTTACGATTCCCTAGGATAAAAGTTAACGGGGTTATGTTTCCACACAACTCTATCGGATCATTTATTAGAAAACTACTCATGGAGAAGTAAAGCCTCCATATATCCCTTGATAATGGACTCAATAACCAATATACTAACGTTATGATAGTGTGGTAGGCCATATGAATGTCAACCATCCTTGAAAGCAACATAGGAGATGATAGTCATGCAACTCCTGATTTCCCATTCATACCACTAGTCATTATCATTTTTATCAAGCGTCGAGTTCATGACAATCACATCTGAGGGCCACACTACTTTCTAATCTTAGAATTTGATGTCATGCTATCTTCCGAACTTCTATTAGACCTCTAGGTGAGGTTTATGAAAGATGGGATGGCATCAAATTCAAAGATAAAAAAAATAGTGTGGCCCCCAATATTGATTATTATGAACACGACTCTTGAGAAAGATGATACTGACAACTGGATTGGACGGGATATCTGGAGTTGCATGAAATTTTTCAGTTATTATACTACTTTCAAGGATTTTGTCATTCAAAATGACAATGAAGTTATCGTTGCATCTGGATATTAGTTTGTGAGGCCAGTGCCATGGGATACATGGAGACTCTACTTCTCATTGAGTAGTTTTCTAAATTAGAAAAAGATAGAGATATGTGGGAATATTATCACATTTGCTTTTATCCTGGGGGAAATGTAAGCTTTATGGTTACATGAAAGAAATAAGAGAAAAGGAAAACTTCAACAAGCATTTACATGAGAAATCAGGGTTGAAGTTTGAGATAAAGTTATATAAATAAACTATATGGAATCTAGCGATGTAGATGTCAAAGAATAATCAACAACTCATGTGGTTTTAGAATTAAGCGGCTAAGAATCAAAAGAAAGATAGTACTTTTGAAGAAACTTTTTATCTGGTGAACGAAAAGCACAATCAGACAGTGGAAGAGAACAAGACCATCAGGGTAAAAATAATGATGCATTATAAGCAAAACATGGAATAGATGAAGTATCAAGGGAAATTTTTCAAGGATTAGTTCCTAATAATTTACTATGATAAGACTTCTTAGGAGATAATAGAGTAGGAGAAATTAACTGTGATTAAACAATCTTTTGCAAATGCTTCTTCAATTGAGGATCATCAAGTCAGACAAAGAAAGTTGCAAATTTATCGAACTTAGGACAAAGAAATGGAAGAGTTTGTGGAAGAGAGGGAGAATAAATTCATAAGATGTTATATGATCATAGTCTCCCTCTATTCCAAAACCTTTAAAATTTCCATGTCTTGATGTTTGATAATTTTTCCAACCTTCTCATCCTTGACTCAATGATCCTTAACAATTGAGGAAGAATTGGAAAAAGATTATTTGATCACCTTGTGTTTCTCCTGTTGTACTCTTCAACACTCCTAGCATTGTAAATCATTTGATCGAACTAATACTTGAAAAAATGCTCTCGAAACTCCATTTCTTTCTTGTTCTTCTCATAGTGAATCTTTGTTTTCAACCTAAACAGCCTTTAATCTTTATTGTCTGACTGTGCGTTTCACTCTCTATACAAAGAGTCTTCTCAAGAATATTAGCTTTATTTTGATTCTTACTATCTTGTACTTGAATCACATGAGATGTTGATTCTCTTTTAAGATCTGCATTGCAAGAATTTAAAGAGTTTCTTTATACAACCTCATTTCCAACTTCAACCTTGATTTCTCATGTGAATGCTTGTTGAAGTTGTCCATGTCTCTTGTTTCTGAAATGCAACAATAAAGCGTACGTTTTCCCAGGATAAAAGTGAATGGATTGTGTTCTCATGCAACTCTATTAGTTCATTTATTAGAAAACTGCTCACAGAAAAGCAAAGCCTCCATATATCCCATGACAGTGGACTCAATAACCAATATGCTAATGTTAAGATGGTGTGATAGACCATATGAATGCCAAACATCCTTGAAAGAAACATAAGAGATGAAATAGTCATGCAACTCCTGATTTACCATCCATTCCACAAGTCATTATCAATTTTGTAAAGAGTGAAGTTCATGACAATCACCATCGAGAGCCATACTACTTTCTAATTTTAGAATTTGATGCCATGTTAGGTTCTGAACTTCTATTATGCTTCTAGGTGAGGTGTATGAAAGATGGGATGACATCAAATTCAAAGATAAGGAAATAGTGTGGCTCCCAAAGGTTATTATTGAGAAAAATGATAATGATAAGTGGATTGGATGGGATATTAGGATTTGCATGACAATATCATTTATTATACTACTATCAGGGATTATCAACATTCAAAATAATCGCATCACCATCGTGGTATCAATGTATTGATTTTTGAGGACACTGTCGTGGGATACATGGATGCTCTACTTCTCATTGAGTAGTTTTCTAAGAAAGAAAGAGATAAAGATATGTGGATATAATCTCATTCACTTTTATCCTAGGGGAAACATAGGTTTTATGGTTACATTAAAGAAATAAGAGACATGAAAAATTTCAACAAGCAATTCACATGAGAATCACGGTTGAAGTCTTAGATGAAGTCATATAAACTAAAGAAATTGTTTGGAATCCAGTGATGAAGATGTCAAATAATAATCAACAACCCCGGTGGTTTTCGAACTAAGCCGCTAAGAATCAATAGAAAGCAAATACTCTTGGAGAGACTTTTTGTCTAGTGAGAGAAAAGAACCATTATAGAACCTCATTTCCAACTTCAACCTTGATTTCTCATGTGAATGCTTGTTGAAGTTGTCCATGTCTCTCTTTTATGATATGTAACAATAAAGCTTACATTTTCCCACGATAAAAGTGAATGTGATTGTGTTCCCGCACAACTCTACCAGTTCATTTATTAGAAAATTAGTCACAAAGAAGAAAAGCCTCCATATATCCTATGATAGTGGACTCAATAACCAATAAGCTAATGTTAAGATGGTGTGGTAAACCATATGAATGCCAAACATCCTTGAAAGCAACATAAGAGATGAAATAGTCACGCAACTCCTAATTTCCCATCCATTCCACTAGTGATTATCGTTTTTGTAAAACGTCAACTTCATGACAATCACCATCAAGAGCCATACTACTTTCTAATCTTAGAATTTGATGCCATGTTATGTTCCGAACTTCTATTATACCTCTAGGTAAGGTGTATGAAAGATGGGATGACATCGAATTCAAAGATAAGGAAATAGTGTGGCTCCCAATGGTGGTTATTGATAAAGATGACAATGATAAGTGGATTGGATGGGATATTAGGAGTTGCATGACAATATCAGTTCTTATACAACTTTCAAGGATTATCAACATTCAAAATGACTGCATCACCATCGTGGAATTAATGTATTGGTTTTGAGGCCACCATCGTGGGATACATGGATGCACTACTTCTCATTGAGTAGTTTTCTAAGAAAGAAAGAGATAAAGATATGTGGAAATAATCCCATTCACTTTTATCCTTGGAAAACGTAGGTTTTATGGTTACATTAAAGAAATAATATACATGAAAAAATTCAACAAGCAATTCACATGAGAATCAAGGTTGAAGTCTTAGATGAAGTTATATAAATTGAAGAAATTGTTTGGAATCCAGCGTTGAAGATGTGAAATAATAATCAACAACCCCTGTGGTTTTTGAACTAAGCAGCTAAGAATCAAAAGAAAGCTAATACTCTTGTAGAGACTTTTTGTCTAGTGAGATAAAAGAAACATTATACAACCTCATTTTCAACTTCAACCTTGATTTCTCATGTAAATGTTTGTTGAAGTTATCCATGTCTCTTTTTTCTGATATGTAACAATAAAGCTTACGTTTTCCCACGATAAAAGTGAATGGGATTGTGTTCCCAAACAACTCGACCAATTCATTTATTAGAAAATTGCTCACAGAAAAGCAAAGCCTCCATATATCCCACTATCAATAACCAATAAGCTAATGTTAAGATGGTGTGGTAGACCATATGAATGACAAACATCCTTGAAAGCAACATAAGAGATGAAATAGTCATGCAACTCCTGATTTCCCATCCATTCCACTAGTCATTATCATTTTTGTAAAGCGTCAAGTTCATGATAATCACCATCAAAAGCCATACTACTTTCTAATCTTATAATTTGATGCCATGTTATGTTCCGAACTTCTATTATACCTCTAGGTGAGGTGTATGAAAGACGGGATGACATCTAATCCAAAGATAAGTAAATAGTGTGGCTCCCAATGGCGATTATTGAGAAAGATGATAATGATAAGTGGATTGGATGGGATATTAGGAGTTGCATGACAATATCAGTTCTTATACAACTTTCAAGGATTATCAACATTCAAAATGACCGCATCACCATCGTGGCATCAATGTATTGGTTTTTGAGGCCACTGTCGTGGGATACATGGATGCTCTACTTCTCATTGAGTAGCTTTCTAAGAAAGAAAGAGATAAAGATATGTGGATATAATCCCATTCGCTTTTATCCTGGGGGAAACATAGGTTTTATGGTAACATTAAAGAAATAAGAGACATGAAAAATTCAACACGCAATTCACATGAGAATCAAGGTTGAAGTCTTTTATGAAGTCATATAAATTGAAGAAATTGTTAGAAATTTATTGATGAAGATGTCAAATAATAATCAACAACCCCTGTGGTTTTCGAACTAAACCGCTAAGAACCAATAGAAAGCTAGTACTCTTGAAGAGACTTTTTGTCTAGTGAGATAGAAGAAACATACTACAACCTCATTTCCAATTTCAACCTTGATTTCTCATGTAAATGCTTGTTGAAGTTGTCCATGTCTCTTTTTTCTGATATGTAACAATAAAGCTTTCGTTTTCCCACGATAAAAGTGAATCGGATTGTGTTCCCACACAACTATACCAGTTCATTTATTAGAAAATTGCTCACAGAGAAGCAAAGCCTCCATATATCCCATGATAGTGGAGTCAATAACCAATAAGCTAATGTTAAGATGGTGTGGTAGTCCATATGAATGACAAACATCCTTGAAAGAAACATAAGAGATTAAATAGTCATGCAACTCCTGATTTCCCATCCATTCGACTAGTCATTATCATTTTTGTAAAACGTCAAGTTCATGACAATCACCATCAAGAGCCATACTACTTTCTAATCTTAGATCCTGATGCCATGTTATGTTCCGAACTTCTATTATACCTCTAGGTGAGGTGTATGAAAGATGGGATGACATCGAATTCAAAGATAAGGAAATACTGTGGCTACCTATGGCGATTATTGAGAAACATGAGAATGATTAGTCGATTGGATGGGATATTAGGAGTTGCATGACAATATCAATTCTTATAAAACTCTCAAGGATTATCAACATTCAAAATGACCGCATCACCATCGTGGCATCAATGAATTGGTTTTTGAGGCCACTGTCGTGGGATACATGGATACTCTACTTCTCATTGAGTAGTTTTCTAAGAAAGAAAGAGATAAAGATATGTGGATATAAACCCATTCGCTTTTATCCTTGGGGAACGTAGGTTTTATGGTTACATTAAAGAAATAAGTGAGATGAAAAAATTCAACAAGAAATTCACATGAGAATCAAGGTTAAAGTCTTAGATGAAGTCATATAAATTGAAGAAATTGTTAGGAATCTAGCGATGAAGATGCCATATAATAATAAACAATTCCTGTGGTGTTCGAACTAAGCTGCTAAGAATCAATAGAAAGCAACTACTCTTGAAGAGACTTTTTGTCTAGTGAGATAAAAGAAACATTATACAACCTCATTTCCAACTTCAACCTTGATTTCTCGTGTAAATGCTTGTTGAAGTTGTCCATGTCTCTTTTTTCTGATACGTAACAATAAAGCTTACGTTTTCCCACGATAAAAGTGAATGGGATTGTGTTCCCACACAACTCTACCAGTTCATTTATTAGAAAATTGCTCACAGAAAAGCAAAGCCTCCATATATCCCATGATAGTGGAGTCAATAACCAATAAGCTAATGTTAAGATGGTGTGGTAGACCATATGAATGACAAACATCCTTGAAAGCAACATAAGAGATGAAATAGTCATGCAACTCCTGATTTCCCATCCATTCCACTAGTCATTATCATTTTTGTAAAGCGTCAAGTTTATGACAATCACCATCAAGAGTCATACTACTTTAATTTCTAATCTTAGAATTTGATTCCATGTTATGTTCCGAACTTCTATTCTACTTCTAAGTGAGGTGTATGAAAGATTGGATGACATCGAATTCAAAGATAAGGAAATACTGTGGCTACCAATGGCGATTATTGAGAAAGATGATAATGATGAGTGGATTGGATGGGATATTAGGAGTTGCATGACAATATCAGTTCTTATACAACTTTCAAGGATTATCAACATTCAAAATGACCGCATCACCATCGTGGCATCAATGTATTGGTTTTTGAGGCCACTGTCGTGGGATACATGGATGCTCTACTTCTCATTGAGTAGTTTTCTAAGAAAGAAAGAGATAAAGATATGTTGATATAATCCCATTCGCTTTTATCCTGGGGGAAACGTAGGTTTTAAGGTTACATTAAAGAAATAAGAGACATGAAAAATTCAACAAGCAATTCACATGAGAATCAAGGTTGAAGTCTTAGATGAAGTCATATAAATTGAAGAAATTGTTAGGAATCTTGCGATGAAGATGTTAAATAATAAATAACAACCCCTGTGGTTTTCGAACTAAGCCGCTAAGAATCAATAGAAAGCTAGTACTCTTGAAGAGACTCTTTGTCTAGTGAGATAAAAGAAACATTATACAACCTCATTTCCAACTTCAACCTTGATTTCTCCTGTGAATGCTTGTTGAAGTTGTCCATGTCTCTTTTTTCTGATATGTAACAATAAAGCTTACGTTTTCCCACGATAAAAGTGAATTGGATTGTGTTCCCACACAACTCTACCAGTTCATTTATTAGAAAATTGCTCACAGAGAAGGAAAGCCTCCATATATCCCATGATAGTGGAGTCAATAACCAATAAGCTAATGTTAAGATGGTGTGGTAGACCATATGAATGACAAACATCCTTGAAAGCAACATAAGAGATGAAATAGTCATGCAACTCCCAATTTCCCATCCATTCCACTAGTCATTATCATTTTTGTAAAGCGTCAAGTTCATGACAATCACCATCAAGAGCCATACTACTTTCTAATCTTAGAATGTGATGGCATGCTATGTTCCGGACTGCTATTATACCTTTAGGTGAGGTGTATGAAAGATGGGATGACATCGAATTCAAAGATAAGGAAATACTGTGGCTACCAATGGCGATTATTGAGAAAGATGATAATGATAAGTGGATTGGATGGGATATTAGGAGTTGCATGACAATATCAATTCTTATACAACTTTCAATGATTATCAACATTCAAAATGACTGCATCACCATCGTGGCATTAATGCATTGGTTTTTGAGGCCACTGTCGTGGGATACATTAGTTTTCTAAGAAAGAATGAGATAAAGATATGTGGATATAATCCCATTCGCTTTTATCTTGGGGGACACGTAGGTTTTATGGTTACATTAAAGAAATAAGAGACATGAAAAAATTCAACAAGCAATTCACATGAGAATCAAGGTTGAAGTCTTAAATGAAGTCATATAAATTGAAGAAATTGTTAAGAATCTAGAGATGAAGATGTCAAATAATAATCAACAACCCCTGTGTTTTTCGAACTAAGCCGCTAAGAATCAATAGAAAGCTAGTACTCTTGAAGAGACTTTTTGTCTAGTGAGATAGAAGAAACATAATACAACCTCATTTCCAATTTCAACCTTGATTTCTGATGTGAATGCTTGTTGAAGTTGTCCATGTGTCTTTTTTATGATATGTAACAATAAAGCTTACGTTTTCCCACGATAAAAGTGAATGGGATTGTGTTCCCACACAACTCTACCAGTTCATTTATTAGAAAATTGCTCACAGAGAAGCAAAGCCTCCATATATCCCATGATAGTGGAGTCAATAACCAATAAGCTAATGTTAAGATGGTGTGGTAGACAATATGAATGACAAACATCCTTGAAAGCAACATTAGAGATGAAATAGTCATGCAACTCCTGATTTCCCATCCATTCCACTAGTCATTATCATTTTTGTAAAGCGTCAAGTTTATGACAATCACCATCAAGAGCCATACTACCTTTTAATCTTAGAATTTGATGCCATGTTATGTTCCGAACTTCTATTATACCTCTAGGTGAGGTGTATGAAAGATGGGATGACATCAAATTCAAAGATAAGGAAATAGTGTGGCTCCCAATGGTGATTATCGAGAAAGATGATAATGATAAGTGGATTGGATGGGATATTAGGAGTTGCATGACAATATCAGTTCTTATACAACTTTCAAGGATTATCAACATTCAAAATGACCGCATTACCATCGTGGCATTAATGTATTGGTTTTTGAGGCCACTGTCGTGGGATACATGGATGCTCTATTTCTCATTGAGTAGTTTTCTAAGAAAGAAAGGAATAAAGATATGTGGATATAATCCCATTCGCTTTTATCCTGGGGAAACTTAGGTTTTATGGTTACAATAAAGAAATAAGAGACATGAAAAAATTCAACAGGCAATTCACATGAGAATCAATGTTGAAGTCTTAGATGAAGTCATATAAATTAATGAAATTGTTTGGAATCTAGCGATGAAGATGTCAAATAATAATCAACAAACCCTGTGGTTTTTGAACTAAGCCGCTATGAATCAATAGAAAGCTAATACTCTTGAAGAGACTTTTTGTCTTGTGAGAGAGAAGAACCATTAGACATTGGAACAGAACTTGATCGTTAGGGTAAAAGCAAAGATGCAATGTAAGCAAAACAAGGAAGAGATGAAGTATCAAATAACAATTCTTCTAGGATTAGTACCAAATGATTTACTATGTCAGGTTTGCTTAGGAGATAATAGGACGGGAGCAATGTTATGTGATCAAAGAATATTTTGCTAATGCTTCCTCAACTATTTAGGATCATCAAGTTAGGGAAAAGTGAGTTACAATTTTTTCAAAGTTAGGACACGAAACGGAAGATTTCATGTTTGAGTTACAAATTTATTAAACTTAGGATCATAAGAGCTCATGAAGATTGAAGACACAAACACTGAAAGGGGTGATTGCATTTAAGAAGAAATTTGGCGTCGATTTGATGATGCTAATGGAGAAGTGTATTGCAAAGTAATCTAAGCAGGTCAAGAGATGTGAATGACACATTCTTGCAGCTTTATTTTCTGCTGATTAAACTACTGCATTAAATATGAAAGAGTTGATGTGAAGCAAATAAGGACTTATCGAGTAGTGATGTTTCAAATCCTTTGATATATACGACATTAACATTGATTATGTAGTTGAAGTCAAACAAAGTCATGAAACAAATTCATAATCCTTAAGGAATAACATCCTTAGGGGACAAATGTCTTAAATCAAGAATTTCAAAGGTGTTGCAGAAAGCCCTAACGAATAATATCTAATTAATGATGAAAGAAAACGCTTAAGACATACTTAATTCTCATCTATATATATAAAGCTAAATAAACAAAAAGTGATGTGACACCTCTCTTTAGCCAATGATCATATTTATTTATTTTCTCATTTATGGCAATTTTTACTATATATCTATTGTTTATTTATCATCATCATCATTATTATTATTATTATTATTATTATTATTATTATTATTATCATTATCATTATTATTATCATCATCATTATCATCATTATTATCATCATCATCATCATCACTAAACAATAAATGTGTCATTACTACTCCCTCCACTTATTTTTATTCTTTTTGTAAAAACTTAAATGTCTCAAAGTTTACTACTTCACTTATTCCTATTCATTTTTTGTAATATTTACTACTCCAACTTTTCATTTCCTTATTGAAAAATAAAATAAAAATATGTTAAAATGGAGTAGTGTGTGTGATGTCATCTCTCTTTGCTTATCTTTTTTCTCATTTTTTTGGGGGCAATTTTCACTATATTTCTATTTTTTATTAATAATATTAAGAAAATATGTCAATTACTACTCCCTCAATTTATTTCTATTTCTTATTCTAATAACTTAATGTCTCAAAATTTTCTTGTTCCTATTTATTTATTTTTTGTAATATTTAAAATCCTATATATTTAATATTCTATGTAATATTTGAAATCATATATATATATATATATATATATTATGAGATGATGACACCCTCTCTATGGCCTAGAAACTCATTTAACTTTTATCTCATTTTCCTATTTTTTTTTCTTTCAATATGGATCAATTTATTTCTTAATTCAAAAATAATCTATTATATATTATTGCATCTAACTACATCTAATAACGAGTCACAAATAAAAAGTCACATTCTCTACTTAAATAGATTTTCTCTTCAACTCTTTTCTTCCTAATTCTTATATAAATAACAATCACCTATGAGATTTGTTGGATCCAAAAGCCTCTATCATAAATTTCATTTTATAGAAAAGATTGAAAGTAAAACTTACTTCAAATTAAAATTGAAAGGAGAAAAGGAAAGGAGGTAATACCTAGATTTATCGTTCATCCAGAGAATACTAGTCATCCAGCTTAGAAACCATTGAAGTAGTTATCGGAGAAGGAGAACTTTAACTAAGAAAGAAGAAGAATAAGAAAAATTGCTTAAGTATGACCATTTTGAATACAATAAGGTGAATAGTCGTAACAATTCTATTATGCAATAGAAAATGCAATATAAGCTTATCTACATTTCTATTTGTACTACATTATCTTCTTACATTTATGGTGTAATATTTTCTTTAATTTCTTCTATAAAATTTTAAAATATAGTAAAAAAAAGAAAAAGAGAGTAGTACTAAAAAAGTATAATGTAATATACAAAATTATCATAGATTGGTCAACAAATAACGTTTCATGTCTCTATTTTAAACACAAAATTGTATCATGACATGAAGAAGCAAAATTTCTTTCTTTTACGTAAGAACTTGAAAGAAAATCACACTCTTTCTTTTCTCATTTATGGTGGAGGAGGCGGTGGTTACAACGACAATTTTGATGAATGCAACGACTATTTTAAGTGTGGAGTTCAATATAATTAATTATAACAGATACTTTGCTAGAGGCCGTAACAAAAGAAAATCTTGTATTTTTGGAACAATAATGTTTTACAACCAAATTAAATAATAAGCTTATGTAGAGACATCTTCAATTTTGATCCTCATTTGTCTTTCGATATATAACAAAGGTATTTAAATTGTTATATTTTTTATGCTTATAATTACTTTCACTATATGGAATATCTTTAATGTTATTCTAGATATAGTTGATTTTTCATCTTTATTATTTTCCTTCTAGTTGTACTAGTTTCAAGCTTTTAGTAATAAATAGTTATTACTAAACAAAAAGAATCTATAGAGTGTTATATAACTTTGAAATGGAATCTGCATATTTCACTTTAAATTGCTATGTTCACATTAACAACTTCCTAAATCGCTTATTCATGTGAAGAAGTGTTTGGAGCTTTCTATAGTTTATGTAAATTGTATTTATTTTTTTTTTGTGCTTGATTTATAGAAATTAAATTAAAATTTCAATAGAATTTGTTAGATGACTTAAAACACTTGAATTAGTTGATTCTTTTTTGTTAGGTGATACTTCAAAATCATAACTCTATCTCCTTATATAAAACTAAAAACTGATTACTTGTATAATTTGAAGATTAAAATTATTTTTTAAGAATATGAGAAGCTTATATAAGTACAAAATTTTAATTTTCTTTACTTCAAATAGCATTATGTGTGTAAATATAAAATATTTAATATACATAATATAAATACTCCCAACTTTTTCGATGATGTTAGTATGAGGGGATCTGTAAAAAGAACAAAAAAGGTTGATATACCTATAAGAATTTCTGTTAATGACATGGATTAATGTATGAATCAATTAAAGAATGAAAATTTGAATTTCATTTGATCAAAAATTATGTTTGATTTTCTAGTTATACAATAGAATGTAACATTCATTTTAATCAAATAGTAATTTGATAAAGTTATCTCCAAACTATAATTATGCATTCTAATAAATAATATATAATATACTTATATATAAATCATCCCAAAATATCTTTTATTTTTATTATTATTAACTCAATATCAGAATCTAGAAATACTTTCAAATAATACTTAACAATACCATTTTACATAATTTAAATAATATTTTCTACTGACAGAAGTTGAAGCAGTGAGAGTAACAACAACACTTACTACGGGTGGTCATGGAGACAGGCTCACGCATTCTCAAAAAATCATAGATGGAATTTGGGAGGTGCCTTGCATAATTAGTATGAATATAAAAAGGATTAAGCAAGTAATAATATAGTGGAGGTGGAGCACACTATCAAATAAGGAAATCAATTTGCTGATTTTCTTAAAAACTTTATTATTAATTTTGTAGGTACAAAAATTCTATAGTTTTACTCAAAAAGAAGTTTAAAAAGGTTTCAATCTATAGATCGAATAAATCTCGATGAAGTTGAGGACGTACCCGCTATATCTGGATCTAGTTGTTTTGATATCTGCTCTTCAAGGCTCATTTTTCTAAGAAAAAGGAGATACCAGTAAAATTCGTCATTTCTAGTCTGTAGCTACTAGAGATGGGGAGAATAACAGTCTTACCTCAAATTATTGGTCTAGATTTAACGTCATGGAGTCAAAGAAGTCTTCATGGAGATTGATTTCATGGCATTTGTGAGATTTGAAGACGTTATCTAAAATTTACTAGATCTCTATATTTTCTTATCCAAAGAACTTCTCCTTGAGGCAAGATCCACATGAATTTTGAGTTGATTCTACTCCTAGAGCTTCGATGAAAAAGATGAATCAATCAAGTTGTCTAGATACTTCTAGGTTCTCTTCATTTTCTTGTCTAGGCTGATTTTTATATATTTTTAGTATAATTTAGTTGTTTTGTTTTTTATTTGGGATTGGGCCTGAGTCACTTTTGGGCCCAAGTTTTGTATATACTTCTTTTTTATTTTAATAAAAAAAGGGGCTATATATATATATATCCCAATTTTAATTAGAAAAAGATTTATAAGTTTTTAAAAAACTAAGTGGTCTGAGGTGTATTTATATGTAAAAAAGTCAAATTAAATTCATAAGAGAGCTAAGTTCTTGGTGCATACATGTGAAGTTTTTTTGTGAATGTGATGAGGTGCTTCAATTATATTCAATCTTTTGAATTGAGTGTGTGGACTATCTTTCCTTGTGAAGACACTTGTTTGGTGAAAGAAAGGGATGACTAAATAATGTTGCATGAAGCATTGTGTTTGATATGCTAAAATTGTCGAGTCCATGCTTCAGGTCATGAGGTGGCTATGTATTTGCGTGTGTTGAATTTGAACATTAACATACTTGCTTGTGAAGTGCTAAAGGCCCTAAGAGTTTGTAGTCAAAGTACAAATGCTATTCATTTTGAGTCCAGGTCTAGGGTATATAGGTGGAAATTGTTCTAGGACAAACAAAGCTCTCAGTGTGGGGTGGTGATCTGCGACGTATTTATATGCCAAAATGTCAAATTAAACTCATATGAAAGCTAAGTTTGATAGCAAAACTCAATATTATTTGTAGTTTTTGAGTCATGGGTATGCATATAGAGTAACCAATATGATTAGTGTTTGTAGGTAAGATGGTATAAGGAAAAGGAACAAAAGTAGCTAAATTTGAAGTGCACATAGATCGAACAACAAGAGAAGAATCACAAAGGAATGCAAGGATGATTTCGAGGAATTACCCAGCTCTGCATCCTCTCTGCATCGTGGAGAGGGAATTTATTATTTGGTTCCTGATGTTGACGAGACAGAAGACTATGTATCCTCTCTGTGTCGTAGATAGGAGGATTCTAAGAAGATAGGGCAGGTCTGTATTGATTCCGTGTCGGATACCTACAAGCTAACCTTTTACTGATTTTTTTCAACTATAAATAGACTCGGGTTTTACTATTTTTATTATTCTTTTTCTAATTATTGGAGAGCGACGACTTGGAAAAACACTTAATCCAATTTTAGGTTTATTCCTACTCTTTTCATCTATTGATTTCTCTTATGATTATTGAACTTTCAAAACTATGAGTAGCTAATCCTTTTTATTCTAGGGATGAGGCAACAAATGAATGTGTAGTATTGAATCTATGGATCAAAGTTGGTTGTCACTGTAAATTTGTTCTTTTGTTCTTGAATTCCCTATGTTAATTCTTGATCAACATTAATATATATTTAATATTGTCTAACTTGAACTCGGGAGAGGAATAAAAGGATAGCACATAGGACAAAATGGGCATTAACTTCTCTCGAAACTAGGGTTGATTTGTATCTAGGATAGAGATATACCTAGATACCTTGCATTGTTACAATACGAGACGAAACTTAGTGCTTCATAGTCATTGGTTCAGTCTATCCCCGCTCAAAGATGTAGTTAAACTGTCAAAAGTCATAGGTGATTAGAGGTCGGGAGACCATGATCATACATTTAACCTTGTAAAGAAGTGATTTGATAACCAATTGAAGTTCATAGAAGATGATACTATGCATGAATTCTAAGTAGGCTGCAACTCGGGAATTTCCTAAGTCATTGTTTGAACTCCACTTGAAATCGAATCGTAGTTAGATAGCTCTCTTCTACAAAATTGTTAATTTAGAAATAATCATCACTCTCTGGACACACTTGTTTTAAATTGTAGTTATTAGCGAAATAAAATATTAACTAAAGGGTTCAACATCCGGCTCTTAAAAGAGCTACTTTATTACTTGTATGACCATGTATACTTGCGTGTGCGTTTGAATGCAACACTATTCAATTACACAAACATTCCTACTATATTTACTAATTCTCTCTATAGTTTGAAATAATTATATTTGATATCACTAATTAATAATTCTTACCAAATTTTAAGTCAGATACACCTAGATATATGTATCTAAAGGTATCTAGTATGATTCGCATTCATATGTGATACCAAATATATAAGATAGTAGCAAACGAGATTCGAGAGAGGCGAGCAATATTTATCTATGTATCTCAGATACCCGCAAACAACACTAGATACCTGCATCTAATTAGATAAACATGTATGAGATACCATATAAATAGGAGAGTGACAAGCGATATGAGAGAGAGGTGAGGGAGGCGAACGAGATTTGTCTATGTATCTCAAATACATGTGAAGCCACTTGGATATAGTGTATCTACAACAAATTACACATAATTTTGACCACATGTATTTCGAGATACATGTATTTGGACGTATCATAACGCACCAAAATCTAGTAAGATTCTTAATATTGTAAACTTGTGTGTATTTAAGTAATTAATTAGCTCTAAACTAGTGAGATTTTTGTTAGTTACCCATAAGTTTTTAAAGATTTTGGTCTTGTTGATATGTGATCACATGCAAAACGCATACAGTAAGTTAGTATATATCTATACTATATTAAAAGTATGAAGATTATTAGAAATATTTATTAAAATTTTCGCCCTTCATTAATGGACTCTAAAAAATAAAAAGAAATGCCATTTGTTATTTTTCTCAAATTCCTGTCATTTAGTTATTATCTAATGTTTATGACTTTGAAATTAATTAAAGTTATAGCTAATAAATCTTTACCTATTTTTAAGAGTTGTTCTTAACTATATTATTAGCCTTTTATCTATGGAAAAATTAGCAATTAAGTCATAATAACTAATATAATTAGTCAAAGTAACAACACTTTAAAATATTTATTTAAAATGGCAGAATGACAATATTTTGATAAAATAATATGTATTCAGATTTTAGTATTTTAAATTAATTTTATTTATGGAAACAGATCTTAGCATTTTAAATTAATTTTATTTATGGAAAGAGTCCTACATTGGACCAAAATATGAACCAATAGGCATTTAAAGTTAAGAAAAAAAAACTAATACCATTAAACTTTTTTCAACAAAGTTAACGTTTCTTCCCCACATTTCACGTTGCATGTTTAGCTCTCTTGAAGGTGCTAAATTGTTGTTCATCAAGAAATTTTACTTATTGTTAAACGAAATCTCTTTATTAATTCAAGCAGATTTCTCGGTTGGCAAGGTAATTTCCATCATCCATTTTGATTTGATGTTTAAAGCACCTATTCTATACCCTACGGATTTCCAATCGAATTTTCCAATTTTGATGTGATTTTGTTTGAATATTGATCATATATTTATGATTTTCAAATTTTTCCGATTTTTTTTGTGCTTTTATTTTAATTTTTCAGATTTTGTAGATTCTAGAAACTCATATATATGTTTATTTTGTTTGGTATTTTATACATTTCAATACTTGATAATAACAAATTTGCTTTTAGAGTTTTAGATTTTGGGGAAAGCATCTGATTGTCTACAATGAATGATTCAATCAGAATTACTAGAGGTATACCACATAATATTCAAAATTTTGGGGATTTTCCCTCATTTGATTTGTGTATTACCCAAGGGTTGCTCGAAAATGTAGGATCTGCGGCTAGAATGGCACAAGAGAGCTCTTCCAAAAAAAAAAAGAGAGTTTTGTGGTCTGAAACCCCTGATGATCAAGGTAAAGATAGAAGTGATGAAGTATTACTTTGTGGTGATGAAGAGGTATCAAAATTATTTTGAAACTATTTTTGTATGTTATGTCCATTGTTGATTTTGTGATTGCGTGTTTATTGTTGACATTCCAATGTTGGCATAATGCATGTTTTTATATGCTTGTAAAAATGTAAGGTATATCAAATTGTGAATTAACCTCGTATGCACAATATCCTTCCAGTTTACGAGATGATTATGCATCAAACAAAAGAGAATTTCATCATCTTTTTGTTAGTAGGACTAGTATTGTACAGTATAAAGTTGTCTTGGCAACAATGTAAAAACATATCATATTCTTCCTGTTGAGAGGATGAATATCAGGGCATAACTTTGTATTATATGCATGATGAAATCTCAGAAACTACATGTCTATTATGCAAACCCAACTTGTGATTGTTTTTTGTCATATATGACCCTAGTATTCTTCTTCTGATAATTTACAACAATTCATATCTCATCATCATATTCGAGGATTGCTAGAGCCAGACAGACTTGTGATGCATCACTTTTTACAATATAAAAAACCCCAGTAACATCAACTTCCATCTCAACACCACCCTCAAACCATATTATATTAGCCAATGTATTTGTCCCTAACTAGTTGTATACTTATACTAGATAATTGTATAATATATTGTATTTTTTCAGCACCTTTATGTATTCCAATTTATTAGTTTTATAGTATGAGTTCATTATGTATTCTATTTTTGGGTTCATATTAATTTTTTATCTCATTAATATTCAAAAATTAGAATGTGCGCTCAAACATCAATAGCTTCAAAAAGAAAAAATATAGAGCACGCACTCAAGTTCTATATTTAATTAAATCCAATATTTAATTGTATCCATAATTTACAGAAAGTCAACAAATGTCAGTATACAATTCTTAATTTATAAAGATACAGAAACTGATTTTCATCGGTTTTCTTCATCCTTATATGTGAAGAAATACAGTTTGAAGTATTTCATGTGCTTTGTATGCATAAGGATAATTAATTAAAAGATTTTGAGTGTTGTACAAAACATATGATTGTTCCTCAACGTGTTCATGTGTTTTGTATGCATAAGGATAATTAATTAAACATAATGGCATACAATTTTTTTTTGCATGCATTCAAATAAAGAACAAACAACTACGAAACAAAAAAAGGATGTAACATACGATAATTTAAAATAACTATGAAGAGGCTTAGAATTGGAAATTTTCATTTTTGGAAGGAATTAAAAATATGGAAAATTTGGCTAAGTATGGAAAATAATGAATTTTTGGCCAACTTTGAACAGTTATAACTCCTAGATGAGGATGATCTAGGTGTGGTTCCAGTTATGGTTGCAAAGTTCGTGGATTGGTCTTTCCAACGCCATTGAGTTTGCTCGTTTCTGAGTTCGTATGAGCGAGTTATGCCCTTTGAAATTTGGGCAGTTGGCAGGGAATCCGTCCGAAAATTTGTAAGGGCATTTTGGTCTTTTCCCTTGCCTTTTCTTTTGGATATATATGAGTGTGTTGGACTGATTTTGATCAGTTTTTCTCATTTTTAAAGAGTGAAAGTAAGGGTTTAAGAGTGAAGAGGAGAAGAAGAGGAAAAAGAGAAGATCAAGCTAGGTTTCGTTAAAGATCGTCGTGTTTTTCTTCGGGGGTGATCCCTATTAAGGTATGTGAGTTCATAGTGTTGGGTTGGTTCTTTCCCCCACACGCCAAGCTCGTTTAATTTTGAGAAAAGATTGATTATGTTTGACTGAAGTTGTTGGTTGTAATTGTTGAAGTTGTAGTTGTGTTGTGTTGTAGTTCTTGTTGGTTTGGTGTATGTTTCCGGTGGTGTTTTTGAGTTGAATCTAATGTATGTTAATGGTTTTGATGATCCTAAGTGTTTGGGGGATAAAGCTTTGAAGTTTAGAAGGTTTAGAGTTGGAGAAAAGGAGGAGAAAAGTCAAGTTTTCGGGGAAAAGGGCTGGGGCGTCGCGCCAGCCAGCGCGCCCCAAGAGGGACTCTGAGGTCCTTTCCTTGGGGCGCTGACCCTACCAGAGCCCCAACCAGACCTCTCTGAAGTTTGAGGTCTGGCGCTCCGCGCCTCTCAGAGCGCCAAGTTTTCCCATTCTTTCCCCACTTTCTCATATATGTTCCTAGGTGTTGTACCTATGTTCCCTAGTTGTTTCCAACACTCCAAGGTACGTTTAAACGTCAAGAACTCGTCCATAACATGTGATCAAACGCCTTGAATCCATGATTCCAATTCAAGGAGAGTAAGTTTCCAAGTCAAGGGAAGTTAAGAGTTGAGTCTAGAAGTTCAAGAAGGGAGTCAAAACAAGTCTTTAAAGCTTTCCAAGAGTCTTTGTTGAATGTTTTAACTTCATTTTAAGGCTCAAGTTTCAAGCTAAGTCAAGTTTCAAGTTAAGTCAAGAATTTAAAGTTGAGTTCATTTCTCAAAAGTTATTAGGGAACTATGTATTCCCAAAGAAGTTTCCAAATGCTTTTACATTTGAGTAAGAAAGGAACTATGATTCCGAAAGAGCCTTTGGGCTAGTGTTCAAGAAAAAGGAACATTGTTTCCAAGTGAGCCTTCGGGCAAAGTTTTGAGTAATTATCTCAAATAAAGAAAGATGTGCTTAAAACACTTATGAGCTAAAGTATTTTTGGGAGTAGTCTTGAGCACCGAATTGTGAACACGAGTTCATATAAACTCAACTCTCCATAAGAACCATGCGCCAACATGGTAGTTAACGGGTCATACTTTTAGATGAATCCGTAAAGTTAAGCTAGTGGATCCACTTAGTAAAGATAGCTTCATATATCACGGGAAGGTATAGGATGGTCCTTGGGTAACGTGCGGTAAAACGTTATATCACCACTAGGGCTCGTAGTGGTGATTGTCGGTTAAAGAATCTCCCACTAAAGTTATATTACTTTTATGTAAGTAAAGTTGAGTTTGTTATCGTTTTATCTTTAACGAAGTAAGTTGGTTACACTATTTTACAAGCTTTATATATTGAATGTGTCTTATTGCTTTATATATTGAGTTCAGTTATTCATGAGTTGAACAGAGCCAAGGTAAGAGTTCCTTTGTACTCCTTCCAAGCTTAAGTTGTGGTTTAGCTTTCCAGCTCGCATACTCGTACATTCAATGTACTGATGCTAGTTGGCCTGCATCTTATTATGATGCAGACACATGTACCCAGGGCTAGCAGCCGGTTCGCCGTTGATCCAGTTGAGTACTTTCGAGTCAGTGGTGAGCCTCTTTGTGTTCCGGAGGACTCGATTATGTTGTTCTCTTAGTTTTGTTTTATTAGGATGTTGTGGGGTCTGTCCCAACATCCATCCCAGTATTATAGAGGCTTCATAGACAGTCAGTCAGTTGGTTTTAAGTCTGTCATCTATGTATATACGTAAATATTCTATTTTGAGACTCGAGTTGCCTTTTTGGCCAGATTTTATTTCAGTCAGGTTGGTTTAAAACCTTGCATTACATTGAGTTTTCCGCTGAGTTAAGAAAGCCAGGCCAAGGGTTCGCTTGGGGCCAGTAATGGTCTTCGAGTGCCAGCCACGTCCAGGGTGTAGGCTCGGGGTGCGACAAACTTGGTGTCAGAGCAAGTTCCAGAGTCCTAGGGAGTTTATGAAGCCGTGTCGGTAGAGTCCTAGTTATCGGTGTGAAGTGCGCCACATCTGTAATTGGGAGGCTACAACATTTAGGAAAATTTTTCATTTCTTTCACACTCATCTTGTGCGTTAGAGTTGATCTCTAAAAAGTTTATGTCTAATCCGTGCTTACGCATGTTTCAGATAGTCATGCCTCCACGAAGAATTGGCAGAGGGCGTCTTCCTAGACGTTATGTTGATGAGCAAGATTTACCATATGCCCCGGGAATGTAACCATAAGGGGAAGTTTCAAATGCCGAGTTGAGAGAGACAATTAGAATTCTGAGTCAATCAGTAACTACTCAGATTGGTCAACAAAGGGGAGTTCGACATGACGGAGTTGACACTTCTAGGATTCGTGAGTTCTTGGGGATGAATCCTTCGAGTTTCATGGGTTCAAGCACTACTGAGGATCCAGAGAATTTTATTGAGGAGTTGAAGAAGATTTTTGATGTGATGCATGTGGCAGATACTGAGCGGGTTGAACTAGCTGCGTATCAATTGAAAGATGTTGCTAGAACTTGGTTCGACCAATGGAAAGGGGGCAGAGTTGAGAATGCACCACATGCGAGTTGGGCCTGTTTTAAGGAAGCTTTCTTAGGGTGTTTCTTTCCTCAAGAATTGAAAGAGGCCAAGGTACATGAGTTCCTCACACTTAAGCAGGAGTCTTTGAGTGTTAATGAGTACAGTCTGAAGTTCACAAACTCTCCCGTTATGCTCCGGAGATGGTTGCGGACATGAGGAGTAGAATGAGTTTGTTTGTTGCTGGACTGTCTCGATTGTCGAGTAAAGAAGGTAGGGCTGCAATGCTTATCGGGGACATGGACATATCAAGGTTGATGGTCTATGTGCAGCAAGTAGAGGAAGAGAAGCTGAGGGACAAAGAAGAGTACAGAAATAAGAGAGCTAAGATCGGTAATGAGTCCGGGCAGCAAAAAGGTAATGCGAACCGTCCGTCCTTTCAACAAAGGCAAAGGGGACCTGTTCCATCATTTGCTAGTGCACCTGTACCCAGAAATAAAAGTGAGTACACTGGACAGAGTTCGCAAAATTTCAGAGCTGGACCTGCACAGTTCCAGAACAGTGTGGCACAAGGAAGTAACCAGGTTCTTGCATGTGCTAGGTGTGGTAGAGTCCATCCAGGGAAGTGTCTTCAAGGCCAGACGGGTTGCTTTAAGTGTGGACCAGAGGGTCACTTCATGAAGGATTGCCCAAAGAACAAGCAAGTTAGTGGAAATCTGGGCAGTAGGGCCCAATCCTCTTCAGTTGTCCCACCAGACAGGACGACACCTAGAGGAGCTACTTCTAGTACCGGTGGAGGAGCAAATCGCCTATATGCAATCACTAGTCACCACGAGCAAGAGAGCTCTCCAAATGTTGTCACTGGTATGATCAAAGTCTTTGCTTTTGATGTATATGCTTTGCTAGACCCAGGAGCAAGTTTATCTTTTGTAACTCCTTATGTTGCAAATAAGTTTGATGTTCTTCTTGAAAGACTTTGTGAACCCTTTTGTGTTTCTACACCTGTTGGGGAGTCTATTCTAGCAGAAAGAGTCTATCGTGATTGTCCTGTTTCTATCAATCACAAGAGCACCATGGCTGATTTGGTTGAGTTAGACATGGTAGATTTCGATGTCATTCTAGGTATGGATTGGCTTCATGCTTGTTATGCATCGATAGATTGTAGAACTCAAGCAGTCAAGTTTCAGTTTCTGAATGAGTCAGTCATAGAATGGAGTAGCAGTTCAGTAGTGCCTTAGGGTCGTTTATTTCGTACCTCAAGGCGAGAAAGTTAGTTTCAAAGGGTTGTATCTATCACTTAGTCCGAGTTATTGACTCTATTGTTGAGATACCTCCTTTGCAGTCAGTTCCTATAGTAGGAGAGTTTCCAGAAGTGTTTCCTGATGATCTACCTAGAATTCCTCCTGAGAGAGAGATAGAGTTCGGCATAGATCTCATTCCAGATACTCGTCCTATCTCTATTCCGTCATATAGAATGGCACCAACAAAGTTGAAAGAGTTGAAGTAGCAGTTAAAAGATCTCCTAGAAAAGGGTTTTATTAGACTGAATGTCTCACCTTGGGGTGCTCCGGTCTTGTTTGTGAGAAAGAAAGATGGTTCCCTTAGGATGTGTATAGATTATCGCCAGTTGAATAGGATTACCATCAAGAATAAGTACCCTCTTTTGAGGATTGATGATCTTTTCGATCAGCTACAGGGTGCCACTTGTTTTTCGAAGATTGACCTCAGGTCAGGCTATCACCAGTTAAGAGTAAGGGAATGTGATATTCCAAAGACAGCATTCAGAACCAGATATGGTCATTTTGAGTTTTTGGTCATGTCCTTTGGTTTGACCAATGCATCGGCAGCTTTCATGGACCTTATGAATAGAGACTTCAAACCTTATTTAGATGTGTTTGTTATCGTTTTCATTGATGACATACTAATCTATTCAAGGAATGAAGAAGATCATGCTAGTCATCTCAGACTAGTCCTTCAGACTTTGAAAGATAAGTAGTTGTATGCCAAGTTCTCTAAATGTGAGTTTTGGCTTAAGTCTGTGGCGTTCTTAGGCCACATTGTGTCCGGTGATGGTATTAAAGTTGATACTCAAAAAATTGAGGTAGTGCAGAATTGGCCTAGACTCACATCTCCAACAGAAATTAGAAGTTTTTTGGGATTAGCTGGCTATTATAGAAGGTTTGTTGAAGAGTTCTCGTCAATTGCATCTCCTTTGACAAAGTTGACTCAGAAGACAGTGAAGTTTCAATGGTTTGAAGCTTGTGAGAAAAGCTTCCAGGAATTGAAAAAGAGGTTGATTACAGCTCCAGTTTTGACGTTACTAGAAGGTACTCAAGGTTTTGTGCTGTATTGTGATGCATCTAGAGTTGGTTTGGGTTGTGTCTTAATGCAGAATGACAAAGTTATAGCGTATGCCTCTAGACAGTTGAAGGTTCATGAGAAGAACTACCCAACCCATGACTTATAGTTGGCTATTGTAGTGTTCGCTTTGAAGATATGGCATTATTACTTGTATGGTGTGCATGTTGACATATTCACTGATCATAAGAGCCTTCAATATGTGCTTACTCAGAAAGATTTTAATCTCAGACAAAGGAGGTGGTTAGAATTACTTAAGGACTATGACCTGAGTATTCTTTATCACCCAGGTAAGGCTAATGTTGTTGCTGATTCTTTAAGCAGGTTGTCTATGGGTAGCACCGCCCATATTGAAGAAGAGAAAAGAGAGTTAGCAAAAGATGTGCATAGAATGGCACGCCTGGGAGTCAGACTTATGGATTCCGCAGAAGGAAGTATAGCGGTGACAAACGGGGCCGAGTCATCACTAGTGTCAGAAGTGAAAGAGAAACAAGATCACGATCCCATTTTGCTTGAGTTGAAAGCAAATGTTCAAAAGCAAAGAGTATTAGCTTTTGAACAAGGGGGAGATGGAGTATTGAGGTATCAAGGTATATTGTGTGTACCTATGATAGATGAACTCCAAGAGAGGGTTATGGATGAAGCTCACAACTCCAGATATTCTATTCATCCAGGTTCCACGAAGATGTATCGTGACTTGAGAAAAGTTTATTGGTGGGATGGCATGAAGAAAGGCATTGCAGAGTTTGTTGCTAAGTGTCCAAATTGCCAACAAGTGAAAGTTGAGCACCAAAGGCCCGTTGGTTTAGGTCAGAGGATAAAACTTCCAGAATGGAAGTGGGAGATGATCAATATGGATTTTAATTAATTATGAATATGATAGGAAGGAATAATTTGAAATAAAAAATCTGCATAATAAAGAACATGACTACTTACCTTCATAATGAAATGATAAGAAACTATGAAACTTTAATATTATATATACTTAAAGATATAAAAATAATTGAATTAAGAAGAATCATATGGGAAAAAATATTTAATAACGAAGCAGAAGATATATTGAACCAACAATGGTATGAAATAGACTTACATGATTTAGACTACGAAAGAATAGAATGGTACGATTTATTAGAAATAAATTCAGACTAAAATGAAATACGAATATTTACAATATTGGACAGAATCTATGGAAGATATAAAATTATTAAAACAATTAATGGAAGAAAATTTATGTATGTATCAAAGAACCCAAGATATGTTATATTTAGAATATATCATAAATAATATTAATGAAATGTTCAGATTAAAACAATTATCGGAAGAATATTACAATAAATATTATTACATATTACCATGAATTTAGTACTACCTAAAAGTAATATTAAAGAAATATCAAAATTAAGACACTTAGTAAAAAGATATTATAATAAAATCTTGAAAATAAGTTACTCACCTACCACACTACCACTTTCATGAATTCACCAACTACCAGTTCCGCTACGAAAAATGATATCAGAGCTATGGATAATAAGAAACACGGTAAGAAACATACGAGTAGAAAATTAAGAAAAATAAGAAGAAAATTAAATAAATTATATCCGGAATATAAACAACTTAATATCACAAAGGTTGATAATGAAAAATTAGATCAATTAATAAATAATATATCTAAAATAGAATATAAATATATTCAATATTTAAAAATACAATGAATAACAAGAATAACGAATATAGACAAAAACTTAATGAAATAATTATAGAAAAACGACAAGAATTTAGAAGTAAATACAGAAGACGTAGACATGGACGAAAAACCTAGCACATCAGGAGTAAAAAACCTAAAAAATTTTAATCCAAAATATTATAATGAAAATTATGAACAATATGATAAAGAAAAAACTACATGGGATAAAAGATTAAATAAAAAATGGACGCCTAAACCAATAACTGGAAAACATGAATTTTTAGATTTTGACTGTGTAGTAGACATAAATAAAACAATCCAATTATGGATAGGATACATATCAAAACAATTAATAGATAACAAGATAGTAATAGCAGTGGCACCAGGATACATAGAAAGGACACTTATAGGAACAGTAAAATTATGGCTACAAAATTTAACAAATGAAAGCTTAACAACGTTAAGAAATAATAAAAAATTTGATGGTGAAACAGCCACTACAACCATGGAAATATTATATAAATATGAAATAGCTATAAAAAATGAATTTAGTAGTATGGCAACAGAAATAGAAGAACAAAATAAAGAAAAGATCATAAATCGGAATCTAATGATAAAATTAGCAATATGTAATATGTGTTACATAGACGAATATACATGTGCATTTAGAGAATATTATTATAAAGGAACATCTACCATAGAAGAAAGTAAAGAAATAAGAAAACTATATTTTACAAAATTACCAGAACCTTTTAATTCAAAAGTAATAAAAAGTTGGAATGAAGCAGAATTAACAGATACCTTAGGAGCTAGAATAAAATTCTTACAACGATGGTTTATGGAACTATGTGAAAAACATAAAGAAGAAATAAAAATGGAAAAAATATTAGTAAAAAACTTGGCATGTTGCAAAAATAAGACAGCACCTCAATTTGGTTGTACAGATAGGTATTATAAAAATAAAAAAATATAATAAAAAATACAGATCAAAATATAAATATAAAAAACCAAGAAGAAGGTACTATGTAAAAAA
>NC_064285.1:8702756-8715092 GCF_019186545.1 Solanum stenotomum
AGTAGATATAGTCTTATCATCTTCATGTTTAATGCTTTGTTCTCTACTTAAGTTCTCAGGTAGACATATATGCGATAAAATAGAGTGTTTATTGAATTAGCTCGACCTCTCTATTTTAGTGTGATGTCGTTAAAAGGTCTCAAATTGTAAACTTATTATTTGCTTGTTTCATTCACTATGATTTGAGTATAAGTTTGGTCCCTGCTCATTTTGGTTGTTGCTTGTTAGTTCTTTATGATCATCAAGCTTGTAACGTTGTTGGAATTTGTAAATTAGGATGTTTTCTATCCCACCTATAATAATGTGTGCTATAGATTGCTCGTTATTTTCACAAACACACAAGATTATGATGCCTCTGTTCTGGTTGATGTCATCCTTACATCTAGTTAGCGATGTTTACTGACTTGTTTAATGCCAGATAATCGATCTTGTCCCTTACTTGAGTTTTGTTGCCTTCATTTAAAGTATTTCAAAGTCTGAATTTGTATTAAGTTTCAGACAATTTGATAAGATTTGGTAATGAATAACTTCTCACTCCTTTCCTTTCCCACTTATAATGTGAATATTGACATTTTAATTTAAAGGTAGTATAGTTGCTGCATCAGCGATTTTTTATTTATTTATTTATTTGTTTGTTTTACTTTCAATGCAATAATCGTAGCTACTATCATCTAATTAACTCTTATCTTTCATATGAAAAGGTGAGAAGTTTATATGTGATAATGTTTTCTTCTTCTATGTCTCACTTTATGCCATTTCTTTTAGAAATCGATGTCCATTTAGTTGAATATTCCTTTCAGATTAGTATCCAATTTGTTGAAAGTGTTAATTTAATTTTAATCATGTCAAGGATAGGTGGTATTAAAATTATTTTTAAGAGTCTAGTGCCTTTTATTCCTCTTTCATTTGTTTTTAAAAAAAAAAAAAATTTCTTACCTCTCGTTGTGGAGATTCCAAATATGGACTTGCATATATTTATTAGCTTAGGTGCTTTATCATGATTTGGATTAATTCTTATATGTGTGTTTTATGATGCATGTGAAAATCGATGGGTCCAATATGGACTCCATTCCTGCATATCTTCGAGTTGGTTCATTTCTGAGTCAACCCCATCATGATTCAAGTGAAGTGGAAGCAAATATACGGATCTTGAGGTTCAAGGAGTCCGAAAATGCATAAACAACATCCCACTTTTGGACAACAGTGAATTTAGGCCAAAAAGGGCCTAAATTCAATCTCTCCCTTTACTCTTTAATTATTTAATTGTGATTACTTTTTGTTTGTTATTTAATTCTAACTTTATAATTTTTTAATTAACTTAATTAGATTCCCCAAAAGATGAGTTATTTTCTTTGTGTCGGTTTAATTTTAATACATTTCACGTTTTTGTGTTTATTTATTTTATTAATCAAGTATATTGGTCAAAATTTTATATCTTCAACTAAGTTAAACCTTTGGTTCTTAAAAAGAGATGTTCTTTAATGCTTTTCACTTAATCACATTTTATTCATTTTAAAATTGTTTTTAAGTCAAAGTATTTTTTCTCAAATAAACTTTAAAAAATGTTAGTCAAAACCGTTTTACTTAATTAAATAAATATATATATATATATATGTATGTATGTATATATATACTTACTTAAGTCATTTTCTCAAAAAGGTTGTCGATTAATTTAAAATGATTTTCATGCTTTAATTTATTAAATTGGTTTAAATTATTATTTCAAAATGAATTAAATAAATTCTAATTAATCTATTTTTATTAACATTCTAATCACTTGCAATATAATTCAAATGTTTTATTTTTGGATTCCTTTCTCTAAAAAAAATAATAATAATAAAAAAAGAAATAAAATGTGTAATTTATTTAACTATTTTTCTCAAAGTTAACAATTATTATTCTTATGTTAAAGCACTTTTTTTTTCTTTTTCTAAAAATAGTAAAAAAAAATATATTTTAGTCAAGTCGTAGGTCAACCGCATGTTAGCGGACACTTCGAATGCTCAAACCCTTCTCGAAGTGTAAATTGAACCCCGAACCTTCTTTGGTATTTTCAAATGATTTTTTCTATTTAAATCTTTGAAAATAATAAGTTTTCTTAATTTCTTTAAAAAATTAAGTGGCGACTCTTTTCTAAGTATTTTTCTCAAATTATTTTATACTTAGAACATTTCAAAAAGTGATTTTTCTAAAGATAGGAAAATTACGGCACAACACTAAGCTTTGAGCAATTATCTCAAAACTAAAGAAAGAGGTGTTTAAAACACATAGGAGCTAAAGTATATTTTGGGAGTAGTATTGAGCACAGAATAGGGGACGCGAGTTCATATTAACTTAAATCTCTATAAGAACCATGTGGCCAACATGGGATTTAACGGGTCATCCTTTTTAGATGATCACGTAAGTTAAGCTAGTGGATCCACTAAGTTAAGTAAGGTCCTATATCACGGCAAGGTATAGGATGGTCCTTGGGCAACGTGAGGTAAAACGTTGTTTCATCACTAGGGCTCATAGTGGTGGTTGTCGGTTAAAGAATCTTCCACTAAAGTTATATTACTTTTATATATAAGTAAAGTTGAGTTTGTTATTGCTTTATCTTTAACGAACTAAGTTGTCTACACTGTTTTACAAGCTTTCTATATATATATATATATATATATATATATTGCATGAGTTGTGGTTTAGCATTCCAACTCGCATACTCGTACATTCAATGTACTGATGCCAGTTGGCCTGCATCTTATTATGATGCAGACGCAGGTAACCAGGATCCGCATCCAGCGCACCGTTGATCCAACTGAGCACTCCAGAGTCAGTGGTGAGCCTCCTTGCATTCCGGAGGACTCTTTTATTTGCTTTCCTAGTTTTTCTTTATTAGGATGTTGTGGGGTCTGTCCCAACATCCATCTCAGTATTATAGAGGCTTCATAGACAGTTAGACAGTAGTTGAGTCTCTCATCTATGTATTTGCAGATATTCTATTTTGAGACATAAGTTGCCATTTTGGCCAGATTTTTATCATTCAAGTTGTTTTATGAGCTTATATTGTGTTGAGTTAAGTCTTCCGCTGAGTTAAGTAGCCAGGCCAAGGGTTCGCTTGGGGCCAGTAATGGTCTCAGAGTGTCGACCACATCCAGGGTGTAGGCTCGGGGTGTGACAGGCTCACTAGCCATTACTACTCACCCAACGCCCAGAGATGGTTGACTATGTTGTGCTGGAGGATGCGTCCATCGGGCAACCTTACCGATGTGACCTATTCTCGGTCCCTATTGGTATTTTGCAGTATTGCTGGGATCCCATTGAATGTGTGGGAGCAGATAGTGTCTGAGTGGAACGACTTCTACCACAGTACTAAGAAATCACCTTTCCTTCCTAGTTTAGTTTCTGTGCTTTATAGGCGAGCATGGGTGCCGTATGGACCACGAGGTGGAGCATGATGATGCATTCATTGTTGAATAGAACTTATTACCTCCAGAAGGCTTCAACCTTAGATACCTTTATCATGATCCACGATTGGCTTCTGGAATATCTTTCTGCAATGAAAATCCCTGTAAATTTGATACTATTTCATTGTCACTCAACAATACAATTTACTGTCAATTCTGATCATTGACAATCAACAACCTGTAGATTAATAATGCACTAATAATTAACCTGTAATGTTTTAGCACAATAAACTCTCCTATGGGCATATGTTGATCCTTCCTTTTCCTTTCTTCTTAACTTGTAACAAAGAAATCATTGTGCAACTCTTTCTGTTAAGATTTAGCACATGCCAATGGATACTATGACAAGTCAACAACAATAAGCAGAAAAAGTAAGAATCAAAATATTGGATGGTACAAAACGTCAAGAAAGTTGAGCCATGACCAGCACACATGTCATGAGGGATAACTTCTCTTTTACGGATATAATGAAAATACTCTCTTTATAGAGATAGAGATAGTACTATGTTAGCTCACACCAAGAATATAAAAGAAACAGCTGCTTGCGAAACAGAGAAATGCAGAAGTCCATCAAATTACTTGAAGTTATGAATTTATTTCCTTCTAATCCAGCTAAATCTCTGAGTTAACAACCAATGCAATGTGCCATAATTAATATACAAAAAATAATGCACTCCGCTCACGTCATTTATTAGCTACTAAATTTACCATATATCGGGAACTTCATGTTGTTGCTAATAAAACTTGGTATTAGTAACAATGAAAATAAGGTAGGTTGCATGTTACGATAAATGCAAATTAAAGGTAGCAACTTGGTTAAGATGGAAAAAAGAGTTTGTAGAGAGGAAAGAACATTAGAATTGCATGTGCATCTCATTCATCACATTTTATGCCGTACTAGCCTTAACGTTTAAGAGGCTAAATGAACTTGTGTGGTGTCCAGGGGATGGTATATATCAAATCAATCATACATCTCCATGTTGAACATGACTTATTACTGCCTGAAAAATTCAACATTAGATACCTTGGTAATCATCAAAAAATTGCTTCTCATATGGACCATTGCATCGCGTTGGTGGTTAAACATAATAAGCATTAAGGACCATTTGGGTGCATAAGAGAACATAATCATGTCATCCACATAGATCTGGTCAGACTCGATGTTTTCTTTAAGAAATTTGGGGACATGTTTAGTTGATAGATGCATGCTACCTTCCATACTATACTTATATTAGAAATTAACATGTTTTAAGTGTTTTCTTTCATCGTTAAATATTATGCCTTGTGTCTTTGTAGCACCTTTGAAAATCTTGAGTTGAGATCTTTTGTCTCATTCCTAAAAGTTCTGTTTAGGATTTCATAGAATCTTCTGCATGACTTTGTCTTACTTCAACTACGTACTCTGTGTTACTAGCCTATATATGAAAGGATCTAGAATCTCAATATATTGATTAACTTCTTGTTTGCTTCGGAGCCCATTTGTATTTCCTAGAGTAGTTTAGTGATATGATTAGTCTCATATATCAACCACATGCATATGCTTAAATTAGTATTTCAACCAATATAGAATCACAAGGGACAATCGAATCAACTCGGAACAAAAAGGGGAATCGCTAGAATAAAATGTAAAAGCCATCCAAAATAAACAAGGACATAAAAAATTTAAAGCTACAAGAATGTGGCATTCACATATTATAGCATTCCACTCACCATACAAAGAGTCTCTTCAAGAGTATTAGCTTCTTATTTTTGTATTCTTAGTGTCTTTTTATTCAATCACATGAGCCTTTAATTATCCTCTAACATCAGCATCACTGGATTCCTAATTGTTTCTTTATACGGCCTCATCTTGAACTTCAACTTGATTTCTCATGTGAATCCTATATTAAAGTTGTCCATGTCTCTTGTTTATGAAATGTTACCATAAAGCTTACATTTTCCCGGATAAAAGTGAATGTGATTTTTGTAAAACCCTGAAATTTTTTAATCTAAGAGCTGAAACATTCTTCATTTATGTATAAGATCGTAACAGGTGACTCTTAAATTGTGCTTAGGTATTAAGCTCAACTATTTAGTGTGAGAATAAATTTAGAGATGAATTAAGGTGACGAGAATCCCCTAGCACAAAGTTGAGTTGAAATCTTCCTTACCGATTAAGTTTTGATATAAGATTCTACTTGAGTCAACTTCAAACGACCATATATCTTAGAATATGAAGAGTTATGTAACTCATAATATAACACCCGAAAATTTCTAAGCTAAGGCACGAACTATTCTTTATTTACATGTAAGGTCGTATTGGGTGATTCTTAAATTGCTCATATGTGTAAAGTAAATTCTTTAGTGTGCAATGAATTTGGATATGAATTAAGGTCACTAGAACCCCCCCTAGCACAAATTTGAGTTGAAAGCTTCCATAATAATTTAGTTTTGATGTAAGATTCTATTTGGGTCAACTTCAAATGATCATATCTCTTGAAATATAAAGAGTTACATGGCCTATAACCTATCACATTAAAGGTATTTGAATCTTCTTTCCAAAGCCACCAATTTTGCGTCAATCTGAGCTCCAGTGCAGTGACGAATTAGCCGATGGAAAAATACTAAAAATGGTTGTTTTTTTCATTTTACCTCTAAGAAACCCCTAAACTAATTTTTTGACTAATTAAAGGCTCGAACCAATCAGATTTTTATCTCTTAATCAACATTCTCTTCTCTGTCAAATCCAAGGCAAAACCCTAAGGAAAAATCAAATGAGAAGACTTTCATTCAAGATTCTTCTTCAAGGTAAGTCCTTATCCAAGAATTCCATTCTTTCCAACTCAAATTCCTCCATACAATTATGAAACACTAATGAAAATTATAATTCTTGACCAAAGAGATTTCAAGAAACTAATTCAAGAATCTCAAGAAAGGTTTTCTTGATTGTTCTCCTTCAAGTTAGGGTTTCAAGGCTTCTAATCAAGTTCTTCTTCCGGATTCTTCAAGAACCTTGTTCTTTTAGGTATGTAAGGCTATCATAGTATTGGACTAGTTCGTCCTCACACCCTACATCTACTTTTAAATTAGTAAAAGAGTAATCTAGGGTTCTATCCCTTGATTTGAGTAATCCTCAGATGAGTTGATTTTGAGTTCTTGATTCTTTTTGAAATTATATTCCTAATTATTGAATTGATATATGTTATAGATTGATTAGTTGATTCATTCATGTCTATATATTTCAGCATGAACCCTAAGAATTGAGTATTCTTGAGATGACTAGTATTGTTGAGTTCTGAGTATTGAGTTTTGAGTATTGAGTTTTCTATATTGTTATTGAGATCCTTGAGTTGATTCGTTCATGTCTATATTTCAGCATGAACCCTATTTTGAGTTATAAATTTTGAGCAAGAGTATAAGAGAGCTAAGTATTTCCCAAATATTTCATTTTTAGATGAAAAATAGAGTTTTATTTTGAGAAAAGTAAAAGAGTTTTAGAAATATTAAGTACAGCGCAGTTACCTCTTTTAAGAGGATGGTTTGAGCAATTATCTCAAACTAGAGAAAGAGTATGCTTTATACATTTGAGCATGAGTAGATATATCAGAAACCTACTCACGGAGAAGCAAAACATCCATATACCATATGATAGTGTAACACCTCAAAAATTAGAACTAGAATCAATCAAAGGAAAAGTGAAAACCACGGAGGGGTCCACGGGTCATGAAGAGGACCTCGACCCGTCACCCTGCTCATGGTGTTGCACCCAGCCTCTATCAATGACCACAGATGGTCAATGGAGCGTCACAAGGCTCGTGAGGTAGTCTGTGAAAAGAGGCACAGAACCCCCCAAGCTACTGTGAAGGACCACAATCACCTAAACGGCCCGTGGAGCTTCACAAGGACCGTGAAGTCATCCGTGAAAGAGGTTGATCAGGTTTTGGAGTCTTAGGTCAACTTCAAACGATCATATCTTTTAGAACAAAATAAATTATATTCGGTGGCCCATGACCTATCAAATTAAATTATCTGAATTGATGACTTGGATTTAATTATATGTTTTTCAACAAATTTCATGTGAACCCATGCATTAATCTATAATTTTTTACTATGAACCCTAATTTACATTAATTTATGAAAAAGCTTGAATCCATGAATATGTTTCATGAAATTATGCATGTTCTTATGAAAGTAATGTTTATGACACAAGTAAGCTTATAGATGAAGGTTTCTATATGTTTTATGAAGCTTGACCACATGACGTGAATGACATCTAGATTTGCCTCAATGCTTTTTGGACTATTTTTCTAAATTAGGCCTTGATTAGTATGGTATCTGGATATGCCATCAATGATTATAGACCATGTATCAACCCTTCCGAAATAATATAAGTCAATAACTTACGAGATTTTTATGCATATATTGTCCTCACACTAGTAAAAAATGACATAAAAAGAATATTACCAACTTTCGAGTTCCCAAACTAGGTTGTTCATGCTTCACACAATCATTCAAAATTAGTGGTAAATTTAATATATTACAAGACTTGGGTTTACACACCCCAAAAGAACCAAACATATAGACATACTTATATTACAACCCATGGTGACATGATCAAATTAGTCCTCAAAATTTCATATAAATATACAACACATAGATCATGTATAAGTCCCAAGGCTTATACAAAAATAGATGCCTATATGCAAATGTGATCTTCCTTAAGGCTCTCAAAAGTTCCATCTCCAATGTCCAGCTTCATGCAACCACTCAATCATTCCCTATGATTGAAACAACTATCGCTAAGCATATAGCTTAGTGGTGTAAAAACTATAGGTTCGGAGCCATCCGATTCACCAAGTTCACTTTCTCAAGTCATGGGCAGCACCATCGAAATATAATAATTAAATCAAGTAAACAACATAATAAGAGTATCAAGTTCGATATTTAAAGATCCAAATGTCAAAAACGCTCATAGCACCATTTTCCAAGAGATTCAATAACAAGGCTCGCCCAATATATGCATCATGTCGTCACACCAAGCACAAACAAGTATCAAGAAAGGTCAATGCCCAATAATCAAGAGTACCAAGAACCATATTAAAAATGGCTTTCTAGTTTGTACTTAAAATGGACAACTTCCATTCTTAAGACGAACTAAAAATCCAGAGTCAAGATGACAAATGATCCGAATCAAGAGGCATGCCAATAGTGACAAAGTCACAGCCACAAGAAGGACAAGGTCCCAACAAGAGTGCCAGGTGATCAAACAGTCCGTACAAGTGGGCGAGTTACACTAGTGTCTTTAACGTCTTAAAGGATACTAACACGACAATGCAAAGTGACAAGAGGCAACCAAGGTACCAAGATAACTTTCAGATATACCAGCAGGTAAAAAGAGTACAAGTACAAGTTTATACACAAACCTCAGTGCTTTAGCAAAGAAACAATCCAACACAACTTCGCAAGTTCAGACCGTAGACCAACCAACATTTCAAGGTCCTCAACTTGTTCAGGAGTATATACAACCTTAAAAATACAATTAAATAAATTTTTTAAATCCTAGTATCTCAATAATGTCGAAGTAAAATAGGATTATCATCACAAGTAAGCTTACCCTGTACAAATATGACTATGCTCCCAAAACAATGATTCTGGCCAGCCTAGTACCTTATGTCGCAACTTAGATTTGAAAAGGAAAACGGCAAAACTAGACTTTATAACCTTCATGAAAGATGTAGGTACATCTCTTAAGGTTGCAAACAAACAAGAATCACCAAAAAATATATTTTTTACAAAAAAATATATTCAAAACACTAACAGTTGTCCATACAGGATTTCTACTTTCGAACTTTGGACAGAACTTGTCCTATGTTGCGTCCCATATTTCGAATCCATAAAAGCTAAATTAGAGTTTTACATAAACATAATAATTGTAGGTCTACGAATTAGCTTTCCAGATCATATTTATTCACTGTAAACGAAGTTCTATAACTCAAGTTATGCTTTAAATACTAAACACTACCCAGCTCCAAAACAGATTTTACCACTTACCAAAAAGAAGTGTGTGTCTCGAATTCCAGCCAAAAGGGCCAAATTTTTCTCTTGTGATTTTGAAGAACAACTTATTAGATAATGTTCTAAGGTTCTTATACTTCAGATGAGACAAATTTGACTAGAAGAGGTGCCAAAATATAGTCTTAAAAGTAATGTTTATCACAATGCACAGCTGTCTCCAAAAGGTGGTTGCCCAAATAGTTGTGTGCTCCCCAAAATGCATACTTATACACCTATATATATATATATATATATATATATATCTCCCTCACCTCCTTTTAAAGTCATACATAATTCTTATTAGAATATTACGAAAATACCCCAATACAATACCTTAAATTACGATCACAATTTATGTTAAGCAAGTTTTCAATTATCACAAAACTTCAAGTTCCCAAAATGAGATTAAAACATATTGTAGTAATTAAGCAATGGTAAATCGACATGCGACCCTTGGTTAATATTTAGGGGTGTTACAAACCACGCTTTCAAAATTATTTCCATTAGTAGTAGGCATCTTTAGCATGAAGTGAATGACTATGGGCCTTAAAAGCTATTATGAAAAGATCATGGATGGTGAAAGATTTTCTCATGCATGGTCTAAGGAGCTATCCTATGATGTTTCTAGCTTGGATTAGTATCTTCATTGTACTTTTCTGTGGATTCTAAGATAAGATGAGTAAGATTAAATACTATTCCGTGGGATTTATGCTTAGCACCGAGAGGATATTGAGATGGAAGCTCTCCCATAGCTTGAGGTCGGGTTTATAGTAGAAATCTCCTTATCCCATACCTATGTGCCCCCATAGTATGATTGTCTTAGATAGACATTAGCTAGTGGATCCACATAAGATAGAAGTTCATGGTCCTTAACTTGGCAAGTAGCACACCCCTTTTCGGTATGGGGCACACATTGGATTTCATGTTATAGCTCGCATGGTCTATATGTCGGCTAACGGTAAACTTCCCACAAAAATAACTAAGTTGATTTCTAAAGTTTTATGAAGCTTCCTTTATGATTTAAAGATTCATTGACCATGTTCATGATCTATGAATCTTCTTAAATGATTTTATTATGTTTTAACTTGGTCATGCATTCCATGTTTTCGATGATGTCCCTTTATGATCATGCCTCATGTTTTATTGCATTCCCCTCATACTTACTACATTCCATGTACTAACTCATACTTTTTCCCACATTGTTTCACTAATGAAGGGTCTGACGTTCCCATTCCGCATCTCCATGGCTAGTGATCACTTTAGTAGATTTGAATATTCGTCAGTCCTCATGTTCCGAGGATCGAACCCTTTATTGCTTATTGTGTTTACTTTGCCGTATTGTATGTGATGCATGTGTTACATCTCAATCACTCTTGATGTACTAGATGATTTTGAGACTATGTTAGATTTCCGCTACATTTTGTCAAACTCTTTATGATATTAAATTCTCTTTTGAACTCTTTAAATTCTATTATCGTATACGATGCATGCTAAGTGGATTGTGTAGGGCCTCTCGGGGTTTTATATGCCATGTCACGTCTAGGGTGTTCTTTGGGTCATAACAAATAATGACCTCAATAACCTATACACTAATTCCAAGGTGATGTGGTTGACCTTATGAATGTTAAACATCCTAGAAAGCAATTTAAGAGCTGAAAGAGTCATGTAACTCCTAATTTTCCATCCATACCACAAGTCATTATCATTTTTGTCAAGCACCGAGTTCATGATAATCACTATGGGGGGCACACTACTTTCTAATCTTAGAATTTGATGTCATGCTACCTTACAAACTTCTATTATACCTCTAGGTGAGGTGTATGGAAGATGAGATGGCATCAAATTCTAAGATAAGATTATAGTGTTCCCCCCCCCCCCCCCACCATGGTGATTATTGTGAACACAACTCTTAAGAAAGATGATAATGACAAGTGGATTGGATAGGATATAAGGAGTTGCATGACATTTTCAGTTCTTATACTGCTTTGAAGAATTTTTTACATTCAAAAAGACCATGACGTCATCATGGCCTTAGAGTATTGGATTTTGAGGCCACTGTTGTGGGACACATGTAGGCTCTACTTCTTATTGAGTAGTTTTTTAAAAAAGGAATAGATAGATATATGTGTGAATATTATCACATTCTCTTTTATCTTGGGGTGAAACATAAGTTTTATGGTTACATGGAAGAAATAAGAGACATGAAAAACTTCAAAAAGCTTTAACATGAGAAATCAGGGTTGAAGTTTGAGATGAAGTCATATAAATAAACATTTTGGAATCTAGCGATGTAGATGTTAAAGAATAATCAACAATTCATGTGGTTTTAGAATTAAGCCGCTACGAATCAAAAGAAAGATAATACTTTTGAAGAGACTTTTTGTCTGGTCAACAACAAGCACCATTAGACAGTGGAAGAGAACAAGATCGTTAGGGTAAAAATAAAGATGCATTATAAGAAAAAACATGAAGAGATGAAGTATCAAGGTCAATTTTTCAAGGATTCATTCTTCATGATTTACTATGGCAGGACTGCTTAGGAGATAATAGAATATGTGTGATTAGATGTGATAAAACAATCTTTTTTCAAATATTTCTCCAACTATTGAGGATCATCGAGGCATGGTAGAGAAAGTTGCAAATTTATCAAACTTCATGACAAAGAAATGGAAGAATTTGTGGAAGAGAGGGAGAATAAATTCATAAGAGCTCATATGATCATAGTGTTCCTCTCTTTCAAAAACTTTTCCATTTCCTTGTCTTGAAGTTTGATAAATTTTCCAACTTTTTCTGCCTTTACTCGGTGATCCTCAATAGTTGAGGGATCATTTGCAAATGATTATTTGATCACCTCATG
>NC_064285.1:8715174-8739733 GCF_019186545.1 Solanum stenotomum
GTTTCCAGTTGGTTTTTGAGTTGTATTCTATTGTATGTTGAGGGTCTTGATGAATCTAAGCATTTGGGGCTGAAACCCTTGAAGTTAGGGTGGTTTGGAGTTGAAGAAAAGAGGCAGAAAAGTTGAGTTTTCGGGGAAAAGGGTTGGCGCGTTGCGCCTACCAGCGCGCCCCAAAAGGGGTTCTAAAGTTTCCCCCTTGGGGCGGCGCACCTCTCAATACGCCAGCAGGCCCTCTCTGAAGTTTTTGGTCTGGCGCTCCGCGCCTCTCAGAGCGCCAAGAGTGCCAAGTTTTCCCATTATTTCCATGCTTTCTCATGCATGTTCCTAGGTGTTATACCTACGTTCCCTAGTTGTTTCCAACACCCCAAAGTGTTTCTGAACATCCCGAACTCATCTATAAACATGTGATTATATGTCTTGAATACATAATCCAATTCAAGGCGAGTTAGGATCAAAGTTAAGGGAAGTTAGAGTCAAGTCAAGCAAGGTTTAAAAGCAAGTTCAAGTAAGTTTTTTTAAGTTATTCAAGAGTCTTTATTGAATGTTTTTACTTCATTTAAGGCTCAAGTTTCCAGTCAGGTTAAGTCAAGAGTTTCAAGTTCAGTTAAGAGTTACAAGTTGAGTAAAGAGCATAAAGTTGAGTTCATTCTCAAAGTTATTAGGGAACTATGTATTCTCAAAGAAGTTTTAAAGAAATGTTTTTACATTTAAACGAGGTTGGAAACTAACATTTCCAAAAGATCCTTCGGGCTAGTTTTTGAGTAATTATCTCATATCAGCAGTAAGAAATATATTTTAAAAACATAAGAGCCAGTACATTTTTGGGAGTAGTATCGAGCACCGAATTGGGGGAGCGTTCAAAGAACCCACAGCCCCCATAGAACCATGTTAGCCACCATGGGTAGAAAAGGTTCATACTTTTTAGATGAATCCTTTTAAGATTAGACTAGTGGATCCATTAGGCAGTTCAGGTCTTATACCTTTGGCCGGGTACAAGATGCTCTGGCAGCGTGAGGTCATTCGTTGTATCATCACTATAGCTCTCATGTGATGGTTGTCGGTTAGAGAAACTTCCACAGCAGTTATTGTATTTTCATACACAGAATCTATTATAATTTTATATACATCGGTTCATTGTAATTCTATATACATTTCAGGCTTATTGTATCTTTGTATACACACAAAGTTTATAGCATGTTTTAAACAGTCTTTCTTTATATCGAACTTATTTTAAATTATTTTATATTGAAAGAAGTCTGTCAGGTTGAGTTGAGTTGAGCCAGGTAAGCTATTCAGTTTCTTCCAGATTTCTTTCTAGCCTATGTTGCTTAGTTTTCCAGCTCGCATACTCGTACATTCCATGTACTGATGCCATTTGGCCTGCATCTTATTATGATGCAGATACAGGTACCCCGGATCAGCATCCTGCACGTCGTTGATCCAGCTGAGCACTCTAGAGTTAGTGGTGAGCCTCCTTGCATTCAGGAGGACTCAATTATTTTGTGTTCTTAGTTTTTATTTTATTAGGGTGTTGCGAGGTCTGTCCCAACATCCATCTCAGTATTTAGAGGCTTCATAGACAGTCAGTCAGTTAGTATTGAGTCTCTCATCTATATGTATATATGTAAATATTCTATTTTGAGACTCGAGGTGCCTTTTGGCCAGATTTGTATCAGTTAAGTTGTCTTATGACTTTGCATTGCATTAAGTATTCTATTGAGTTAGGTTTTCGCTGAGTTAAGAAAGTCAGGCCAAGGGTTCACTTGGGACCAGCAATGGTCTCCGAGTGCCGGTCCCGCCCAGGGTATAGGCTTGGGGCGTGACAAACTTGGTATCAGAGCTCAGAGTTCAGGACTCCTAAGGAGTATGTGAAGCCGTGTCTGTAGAGTCTTAGTTATCGGTGTGAAGCGCGCCACATCTATAATTGGGAAGCTACAATATTTAGAAAGATTTCTCACTTCTTTCACACTCATCTCGTGCGTTAGAGTTGATCTCTAAAGAGTTTCTTTCTAATTCTGTGCTTGCACGTGTTTTCAGATAATCATGCCTCCACGAAGAGTTGGTAGAGGGCGTCTTCCTAGGCGTTATGTGGATGAGCAGGAGTTACCCTATGCACCAGGAGTGCAAGATCAAGGGGAAGTTTCTAATGCCGAGTTCAGAGATACAATTAAAATTCTGAGTTAAGTTGTAACTAATCAGATTGGTCAGCAAAGGGGAGCTCGACAGGAAGGAGCTGACACTTCTAGGATCCGTGAGTTCTTGGGGATGAATCCTCCGAGTTTCATGGGTTTGAGTACTAATGAGGATCCAGAGGACTTCATTGAGGAGTTTAAGAAAATTTTTTATGTGATGCATGTGGCAAATACTGAGCGGGTTAACTAGTTGCGTATCAATTGAAGGACGTTGCTAGAACTTGGTTCGACCAGTGGAAAGAGGGCACAGTTGAGAATGCACCACCTGCGAGTTAGGCCTCTTTTGAGGAAGCTTTCTTGGGGCATTTCTTTCCTCGAGAATTGAGAGAGGCCAAGGTACGTGAGTTCCTCACACTTAAGCAGGAGTCTTTGAGTGTTCTTGAGTACAGTCTGAAGTTCACCCAACTATCCCGCTATGCTCCGGAGATGGTTGCGAACATGAGGAATAGAATGAGTTTGTTTGTTGCTGGGCTGTCTCGATTGTCGAGTAAGGAAGGTAGGGCTGCAATGCTTATCAGGGACATGGACATATCTAGGTTGATGGTCTATGTGCAACAGGTTGAGGAAGAAAAACTGAGGGACAGAGAAGAGTTCAGAAATAAGAGAGCGAAGTCCGGTAATGAGTCCGCAGCAGAAAGGTAATTCAAACCGTTCCTCCTTTCAACAAAGGCAAAAGGGACCTGCTTCATCATCTACTAGAGCACCTGCACCAAGATACAGAGGTGAATTTAATGTCCAGAATTCAAGGGACTTCAGGGCTAGACCAGCACAATCTTCGGGTAGTGTGGTGCAAAGGAGTAGTAAGCCTCCAGCTTGCGCCAAGTGTGGTAGGAACCACTCAAGTATTTGTCGAGAGGGCTCCATTGGTTGTTTCAAGTGTGGTCAGAATGGACATTTCATGCGAGACTGTCCAAGGAATAGGCAGGGTAATGAGGGCAATAAAGCCCAGTCTTCTTCAGTCGTTCCACCAGACAGGACGACACCTAAAGGAGCTACCTCTAGCACAGGTGGAGGAGCAAACCGCCTCTATCCCATCGCCAGTCGCCAGGAGCAAGAGAACTCTCCTAATGTTGTCACTGGTATGATCAAAGTCTTTGCTTTTGGTGTATATGCCTTGCTAGACCCAGGAGCAAGTTTATCTTTTGTAACTCCTTATGTTGCAAATAAGTTTGAAGTTCTTCCTGAAAGACTTGGTGAACCCTTTTGTGTTTCTACACCTGTTGGGGAGTCTATTCTAGCGGAAAGAGTCTATCGTGATTGTCCTGTTTCTATCAATCACAAGAGCACCATGGCTGATTTGGTTGAGTTAGACATGGTAGATTTCGATGTCATTCTAGGTATGGATTGGCTTCATGCTAGTTATGCATCGATAGATTGTAGAACTCGAATGGTCAAGTTTCAGTTTCCGAATGAGCCAGTCTTAGAGTGGAGTAGTAGTTCTGCAGTGCCTAAGGGTCGTTTCATTTCATACCTTAAGGCAAGAAAGTTAGTTTCGAAGGGTTGTGTCTATCACTTAGTCCGAGTTCATGACTTTAGTGTTGAGATACCTTCTTTTCAGTCAGTTCCTGTAGTAAGAGAGTTTCCAGAAGTTTTCCTTGATGATCTACCCGGAATTCCTCCTGAGAGAGAAATAGATTTCAGCATAGATCTCATTCCAGCTACTCGTCCTATCTCTATTCCGCCATATAGAATGGCACCAGCAGAGTTGAAAGAGCAGTTGAAAGATCTCTTAGAAAAGGGTTTCATTCGACCGAGTGTCTTACCTTGGGGTGCTCCGGTCTTGTTTGTGAGAAACAAAGATGGTTCTCTTAGGATGTGTATAGACTATCGCCAGTTGAATAAGGTTACCATCAGGAACAAGTACCCTCTTCCGAGGATTGATGATCTTTTCTATCAGCTTCAGGGTGCCACTTGTTTTTCAAAGATTGACCTCAGATCAGGCTATCACCAGTTAAGAGTAAGGGAATGTGATATTCCGAAGACAGCATTCAGAACCAGATATGGTCATTTTGAGTTTTTGGTCATGTCCTTTGATTTAACCAATGCACCGGCAGCTTTCATGGACTTGATAAATAGAGTCTTCAAACCTTATTTAGATACGTTTGTTATCGTCTTCATCGATAACATATTAGTCTATTCAAGGAATGAAGAAGATCATGCTAGTCATGTCAGAATAGTTCTCCAGACTTAGAAAGATAAGAAGTTGTATGTCAATTTCTCTAAGTGTGAGTTTTGGCTTAAGTCTGTGGCGTTCCTAGGCCACATTGTGTCTGGTGATGGAATTAAAGTTGATACTCGGAAGACTGAGGCAGTGCAGAATTGGCCTAGACCCACATCTCCAACTGAAATTAGGAGTTTCTTGGGTTTAGCTGGCTATTATAGAAGGTTTGTTGAGGGGTTCTCGTCTATTGCATCTCCTTTGACAAAGTTGACTCAGAAAGCAGTGAAATTTCAATGGTCTGAAGCTTGTGAGAAAAGCTTTCAGGAATTGAAAAAGAGATTGATTAGAACTCCAGTTTTGACACTAAAAGAAGGTACTCAAGGTCTTGTGGTGTATTGTGATGCATCTAGAGTTGGTTTGGGTTGTGTCTTAATGCAGAATGGCAAGGTTATAGCTTATGCCTCCAGACAGTTGAAGGTTCATGAGAAGAACTACCCAACCCATGACTTAGAGTTAGCAGTTGTAGTGTTCCCTTTGAAGATATGGCGCCATTACTTGTATGGTGTGCATGTTGATATATTCACTGACCACAAGAGTCTTCAATATGTGCTTACTCAGAAAGAGCTTAATCTCAGACAAAGGAGGTGGTTAGAATTACTCAAGGAATATGACCTGAGTATTCTTTACCACCCAGGTAAGGCTAATGTTGTTGTTGATTCTTTGAGCAGGTTGTCTATGGGTAGTACCACCCATATTGAAGAAGGAAGGAGAGAGTTAGCAAAAGATATGCACAGACTGGCATGCCTGGGAGTCATACTTACAGATTCCGCAGAAGGAGGAATAGAAGTGACGAGCAGGGCCGAGTCATCATTAATGTCAGAAGTGAAAGAGAAGCAAGATCAAGATCCCATTTTGCTTGAGTTGAAGGCAAATGTTCAAAAGCAAAGAGTATTAGCTTTTGAATAAGGGGGAGATGGTGTTTTGAGATTTCAAGGCAGATTGTGTGTACCTATGGTAGATGGACTCCAAGAAAGGATTATGGAGGAAGCTCATAGCTCCAGATATTCCATTCATCCGGGTTCCACCAAGATGTATCGTTATTTGCGTGAAGTTTATTGGTGGAATGGCATTAAGAAGGGCATTGCAGAGTTTATTGCTAAGTGTCCAAATTGCCAACAAGTGAAAGTTGAGCACCAAAGACCCGGTGGTTTAGCTCAGAGGATAGAACTTCCGGAATGGAAGTGGGAGATGATCAATATGGATTTCATCACAGGGTTGCCAAGGTCTTGCAGACAGCATGATTCTATTTGGGTGATTTTCCACCGAATGACAAAGTCAGCGCATTTTCTACCGGTAAAGACTACCAATTCAGCAACAGATTATGCCAAGTTGTATGTTCAAGAGATATTGCGACTTCATGTAGTCCCAATCTCCATTATTTCAGATAGAGCTGCATAGTTCTGGAAATCTTTTTAGAAAGGTTTAGGTTCAAAGGTGAACTTGAGTACTGCCTTTCACCCTCAAACTGATGGGCAAGCCGAGTGTACTATTCAGACTTTAGAAGATATGTTGAGGGCTTGTGTGATCGACTTCAAAGGCAATTGGGATGATCACCTACCTCTCATTGAGTTTGCCTACAACAACAGTTATCACTCCAGCATCCAGATGGCTCCATACGAAGCTCTTTATGGGAGACGATGTAGATCTCCTATTGGATGGTTTGAAGTTGGTGAAACACAGTTGATAGGACCAGATTTAGTTCACCAAGCTATGGAGAAGGTGAAAGTGATTCAAGAGAGGTTGAAAACGGCACAGAGTCGCCAGAAATCCTATACTGATATTAGGAAAAGGGCGTTAGAGTTTGAAATAGATGATTGGGTATATCTGAAAGTTTCACCCATGAAAGGAGTTATGAGGTTTGGTAAGAAGCGAAAACTCAGTCCCCGGTATATTGGACCTTACTGCATAGCCAAGAGAAATGGCAATGTTGCATATGAGTTGGAGTTGCCACAGGAACTAGCAGCAGTTCATCCGATATTTCATATCTCCATGTTGAAGAAGTGCATAGGCGATCTTTCATTGATCCTACCGACTGGAAGTATTAAGATCAAGGATAACTTATCTTATGAGGAGGTTCCTGTTCAGATTCTAGATCGTCAAGTTCGTAGGTTGAGAACGAAAGATGTAGCCTCAGTCAAGGTCCTATGGAGGAACCAATTTGTTGAAAAGGCCACTTGGGAAGCCGAAGAAGACATGAAGAAGAGATATCCACATCTCTTTGAATCCGGAGAAAACACAGATTAAGGTATTAATTTCCTTCTTAGTGCTCTTTTAATTATAATAAGCATGTTGTAGTTGTTGTTGTGTTTGCATGATTGCTTATTGGGTGTTTGAGTTTGATGTTACACCCTTAGCTTTGTAAGAGTAACCTCATTCGAGGACGAATGTTCCCAAGGGGGAGATATTGTAACATCCGGCAGTTTGAAATAACTATGAAAAAGCTTGGAAATTCGAAAATAGTCATTTTGGAAAAAAATTTAAAAATCTGGAAATTTGGTTAAGTGTGGAAATCGTCGGGGGTGATCCCTATTGAGGTATGTGAGTCTTTAGTGTGGGTTGATCCTTTCCCCCACACACCAAGATCCTTTTATTATTGAGCAAAGATTGATGAGGTTGTTGAAATTGTTGTTAGTTGTATTGTTTGGAGCTGTTGGTTATGTTGTTGATTTGGTTGTTGAAGTCCCTTGTGATTTGGGACATGTTTCCGGTTGGTATTTGAGTTGTATTCTATTGTATGTTGAGGGTCTTGATGAATCTAAGCATTTGGGGCTGAAACCCTTGAAGTTAGGGTGGTTTGGAGTTGAAGAAAAGAGGCAGAAAAGTTGAGTTTTCGGGGAAAAGGGTTGGCGCGTTGCGCCTACCAGCGCGCCCCAAAAGGGGTTCTAAAGTTTCCCCCTTGGGGCGGCGCACCTCTCAATACGCCAGCAGGCCCTCTCTGAAGTTTTTGGTCTGGCGCTCCGCGCCTCTCAGAGCGCCAAGAGCGCCAAGTTTTCCCATTATTTCCATGCTTTCTCATGCATGTTCCTAGGTGTTATACCTACGTTCCCTAGTTGTTTCCAACACCCCAAAGTGTTTCTAAACATCCCGAACTCATCTATAAACATGCGATTATATGTCTTGAATACATAATCCAATTCAAGGCGAGTTAGGATCAAAGTTAAGGGAAGTTAGAGTCAAGTCAAGCAAGGTTTAAAAGCAAGTTCAAGTAAGTTTTTTTAAGTTATTCAAGAGTCTTTATTGAATGTTTTTACTTCATTTAAGGCTCAAGTTTCCAGTCAGGTTAAGTCAAGAGTTTCAAGTTCAGTTAAGAGTTACAAGTTGAGTAAAGAGCATAAAGTTGAGTTCATTCTCAAAGTTATTAGGGAACTATGTATTCTCAAAGAAGTTTTAAAGAAATGTTTTTACATTTAAACGAGGTTGGAAACTAACATTTCCAAAAGATCCTTCGGGCTAGTTTTTGAGTAATTATCTCATATCAGCAGTAAGAAATATATTTTAAAAACATAAGAGCCAGTACATTTTTGGGAGTAGTATCGAGCACCGAATTGGGGGAGCGTTCAAAGAACCCACAGCCCCCATAGAACCATATTAGCCACCATGGGTAGAAAAGGTTCATACTTTATATATGAATCCTTTTAAGATTAGACTAGTGGATCCATTAGGCAGTTCAGGTCTTATACCTTTGGCCGGGTGCAAGATGCTCTGGCAGCGTGAGGTCGATCGTTGTATCATCACTATAGCTCTCATGTGATGGTTGTCGGTTAGAGAAACTTCCACAGCAGTTATTGTATTTTCATACACAGAAGCTATTATATTTTTATATACATCGGTTCATTGTAATTCTATATACATTTCAGGCTTATTGTATCTTTGTATACACACAGAGTTTATAGCATGTTTTAAACAGTCTTTCTTTATATCGCACTTGTTTTAAATTGTTCTATATTGAAAGAAGTCAGTCAGGTTGAGTTGAGTTGAGCCAGGTAAGCTATTCAGTTTCTTCCAGATTTCTTTCTAGCCTATGTTGCTTAGTTTTCCAGCTCGCATACTCGTACATTCCAGCTCGCATACTCGTACATTCCATGTACTGATGCCAGTTGGCCTGCATCTTATTATGATGCAGATACAGGTACCCCGAATCAGCATCCTGCACGTCGTTGATCCAGCTGAGCACTCCAGAGACAGTAGAGAGCCTCCTTGCATTCAGGAGGACTCAATTATTTTGTGTTCTTAGTTTTTGTTTTATTAGGGTGTTGCGGGGTCTGTCCCAACATCCATCTCAGTATTTAGAGGCTTCATAGACAGTCAGTCAGTTAGTATTGAGTCTCTCATCTGTATGTATATATGTAAATATTCTATTTTGAGACTCGAGGTGCCTTTTGGCCAGATTTGTATCAGTTAAGCTGTCTTATGACTTTGCATTGCATGAAGTATTCTGTTGAGTTAGGTTTCTGCTGAGTTAAGAAAGCCAGGCCAAGGTTCGCTTGGGGCCAGCAATGGCCTCCGAGTGCTGGTCCCGCCCAGGGTGTAGGCTCGGGGCGTGACATCTACATCGCTAGATTCCAAAGAGCTCCTTTATATTACCTCATCTAAAACTTCAAACTTGATTTATTGCACAAATGCTTGGTTAGGTTGTCCATGTCTCTTGTTTCTAAAATGTAACAATAAATCTTACATTTTACAAGAATAAAAGTGAATGTGATTGTGTTTCCCACAAAACCATATCAGTTAATTTATTAGAAAATTGCTCACGAAGAAGCAAAGCCTCCATATATCCCATGATAGTTGCCTCAATAACTAATACACTAATGCCAAGATAGTTTAATGGACCATATGAATGTCAAACATCCTTTAAAGCAACATAAGAGTTGAAATAGTCATGCAACTCCTTATTTACCATCCATACCACTTGTCAATATCATTTTTGTCAAGTGTCGATTTCATGATGACCACCATAAGGTGCCCATACTACATTATTTTCTTAGAATTTAATGCTATGTTATCTTCCAAACTTCTAGTATACCTCAAGGTGAGGTGTATGGAAAATGGCATACATCTAATTCAAAGATAAGTAAATAATGTGACCCCCAATGGTGATTATTATGAACACGACTCTTGAGAATGATGATAATGACAAGTGGATCATTGGATGAGATATCAGGAATTGCATGAAAATTTCAGTTCTTTTGTTACTTTCAAGGATTTTGACATTCAAAATGACTTTGACCCCATTGTGGTATCAGTGTATTGGTTTTTGTGGATACATGGAAGCTCTACTTTCCATTGAGTAGTTTTCTAAGAAAGGAAGAGATAGAGATATGTGGGAGTATAATCCTATTCGCTTTTATACTGTGAAAACATAAGTTTTATGGTTACATGGTAGAAATAAGATACATAGAAAACTTCGAAAAGCTTTCACATGAGAAATCAAGGTTGAAGTTTGAGATGAAGTAATATAAAGAAATTGTTTTGAATCCTGTGATGCAGATATCAAAGAATAATACACAAGTTATGTGGTTTTAGAACTAAGTCGTTAAGGATTAAAAGAAAGCTAATACTCTTGAAGAGACTTTTTGTCTGGTGAGTGAAAATTAACACTAGATAGTGTAAGAGAACAAGATCGCCAGGGTAAAAAAAGATGCATTATAAGAAAAACAAGAAAGAGATGAAGTATCAAGGGTAATTTTTCAAGGATTAGTTCTTAATGATTTACTATAACATGACTACTTGGGATATAATAGAAAATGAGCAATTGGATTTGATCAAACAATCTTTTAAAAGTGCTTCCTCAACTAGCAAACTTCAGGCCAAACAAATGGAAGAGTTTGTGGAAGACAGTGTGTTTTCCACCTAACAATTGTGTTCTCTTCCAACAGTATGTCCCACTCTTTATACAAAGAGTATCTTCACGAGGTAGCTTTCTTTCAATTCCTAATGTCTTGTTCTTGAATCACATAATATGTTGATTATATTCTAAGATCTAAATTTCTAGAATCTAAAGAGTATCTTTATATGACCTCTCTTGAACTTCAAACTTGATTTCTCATGGGAGTGCTTGTTGAAGTTGTCCATGTCCCTTGTTTCTAACATGTAACAATAAAGCTTACATTTATCTAGGATAAAAGTGAACGATATTGTGTTCCCACACAACTCTATAAGTTCATTTATTAATAAACTGCTCAGAGAAAAGCAAAACCTCCATATACCCATGATAGTGACCTCAATAACCAATACACTAATTCCAAGATGGCATGATGGACCATATGAATGTCAAACATCCTAGAAGGCAACATAAGAGATGAGATAGTCATGAAAATCCCGATTTCCCATCCATACCACTGATCATTATCATTTTTGTCAAGCGTTGAGTTCATGATATATATCACCACCGGGGGCCACACTACTTTCTAATCTTAGAATTTGATGTCATGATATCTTCCAAAATTCTATTATACCTCTAAGTGAGGTGTATGGAAGATGGGATGATATCAAATTCAAAGATAAGAAAATAGTGTGGCCCCCAATGGTGATTATTATGTACACGACTCTTGGAAAAGATGATAATGGCAAGTGGATTGGATGGGATATCACGAGTTGCATGACGTTTTTAGTTCTTATACTGCTTCCAAGGATTTTTGACATTAAAAATGACCATGACGCCATTGTGGCATCAGGATAATGGTTTTTGAGGCCACTGTGGTGGAATACATGGAGGCTCTGCTTTTCATTGAGCAGTTTTCTAAAAAAAAAGGAAAAGATAGAGATATGTGGGAATATTATCACATTCACTTTTATCCAGGGGAGACGTCAGTTTTATGGTTAGATAACAGAAAAAAGAGACAGAAAACTTCAACTAGCATTCACATGATAAATCAGCGTTGAAGTTTGAGATGAAGCCATATAATGAAATTGTTTGGAATGTAGAAATGTAGATGTCAAAGAATAATCAACAACTGATCATGTGGTTTTAGAACTAAGCCGCTAAGAATCACAAGAAGGATAATACTTTTGAAGAGACTTTTTATCTGGTGAACGAAAAGCACCATTAGACAGCGGTAGAGAACAAGATTGTCAGGGTAAAAATAAAGATGCATCATAAGCAAAAACAAAGAAGAGATGAAGTATCAAGGATAATTTGTCAAAATTAGTTCTTAATGATTCAATATGACATGACTGCTTAGGAGATAATAGAATAGGAGCAAATTTATGTGATCAAACAATCTTTTGCAAATTCTTTTTCAACTATTGAGGATCATCAAGTCAAGGTGGAGAAAGTTATAAATTTATCAAACTTATAACTTTGTCCATCGAGACAAAGAAATGNAGCGATGTAGATGTTAAAGAATAATCAACAATTCATGTGGTTTTAGAACTAAGCCGGTAAGAATCACAAGAAGGATAATACTTTTGAAGAGACTTTTTGTCTGGTGAATGAAAAGCACCATTAGACAGCGGTAGAGAACAAGATTGTCAGGGCAAAAATAAAGATGCATCATAAGCAAAAACAAAGAAGAGATGAAGTATTAAGGATAATTTGTCAAAATTAGTTCTTAATGATTCAATATGACATGACTGCTTAGGAGATAATAGAATAGGAGCAAATTTATGTGATCAAACAATCTTTTGCAAATTCTTTTTCAACTATTGAGGATCATCAAGTCAAGGTGGAGAAAGTTACAAATTTATCAAACATATAACTTCGTCCATCGAGACAAAGAAATGGAAGTGTTTGTGGAAGAGAGGGAGAATAAATTTGTAAGACCTCATATGATCCTTAACAATGGAAGTCTACCTGTCTGCCAAAAACACTTCCATTTCCTTGTCTTGATGTTTGATAAATTTTGCAACTTTCTTAGCCTTGACTTGATAATCCTTAACAATTGAAGAAGAATTTGCAAAAGATTATTTGATCACCTTGTGTTGCTCCTGTTATATTTTGTTCTCCTCAACACTCCTATCATTGTAAATCATTTTGAAATGAAAATACTCTTGATACTCCATTTCTTTCTTATTCTTCTCATAGTGAATCTTTGTTCTTTTGATTCTTAATGTATTGTTTTAGAATCACATGAGATGTTGATTATCTTATAAGATCTGCATTCCTAGATTCTAAAGAGTTTCTTTATACGACCTCATCTCCAACTTCAACCTTGATTTCTCATGTGTATACTTGTTGAAGTTGTCCATGACTTTTGTTTCGGAAATATAACAATAAAGCTTACGTTTCCCTAGGATAAAAGTTAACGGGATTATTTTTCCACACAACTCTATCAATTCATTTATTAGAAAACTGCTCACGGAGAAGTAAAGCCTCCATATATCCCTTGATAGTGGACTCAATAACCAATATACTAATGTTATGATTGAGTGGTAGACTATATGAATGTCAACCATCCTTGAAAGCAACATAAAAGCTAAAATAGTCGTGCAACTCCTGATTTCCCATCCATACCACTAGTCATTATCATTTTTATCAAGCATCGAGTTCATGACAATCACTATTGAGGGCCACACTACTTTCTAATCTTAGAATTTGATGTCATGCTATCTTCTGAACTTCTATTATACCTCTAGGTGAGGTTTATGAAAGATGGGATGGCATCAAATTCAAAGATAAGAAAATAGTGTGGCCCCCAATATTGATTATTATGAACACGACTCTTGAGAATGATAATAATGACAAGTGAATTAGACGGGATATCTAGAGTTGCATGAAATTTTCAGTTCTTATACTGCTTTCAAGGATTTTGTCATTCAAAATGACCATGAAGTTATCGTTGCATCTGGATATTAGTTTTTGATGCCAGCGTCATGGGATACATGGAGACTCTACTTCTTATTGAGTAGTTTCTAAATTAGAAAGAGATAGAGATATATGGGAATATTATCACATTATCTTTTATCCTAGGGGAAACATAAGTTTTATGGTTACATGAAAGAAATAAGAGACATGGAAAACTACAACAAGCATTTACATGAGAATCATGGTTGAAGTTTGAGATAAAGTCATATAAATAAACTATTTTGAATCCACCGATGCAGATGTCAAAGAATAATTAAAAACTCATGTGGTTTTAGAATTAAGCTGCTAAAAATCAAAAGAAAGATAATACTTTTGAAGAGACTTTTTATCTGGTGAACGAAAAGCACAATTAGACAGTGGAAGAGAACAAGATCGTCAGGGTAAAAATAAAGATGCATTATAAGCAAAACAAGGAAGAGATGAAGTATTTAGGGTAATTTTTCAAGGACTAGCTCTTAATAATTTACTATTATAAGACTTCTTAGGAGATAATGGGAAGGATAAATTGACTGTGATCAAACAATCTTTTGCAAATGCTTCTTCAACTATTGAGGATCATCGAGTCAGGCAGAGAAAGTTGTAAATTTATCGAACTTCAGAACAAAGAAATGGAAGAGTTTGTGGATGAGAGGGAGAATAAATTCATAAGAGCTCATGTGATCATAGTCTCCCTCTCTTCCAAAAACTTTTTTATTTCCATGTCTTGATGTTTGATAAATTTTGCAACTTTCTCATCCTTGACTCAACCATCCTTAACAATTGAGGAAGAATTGGCAAAATATTATTTGATCACCTCGTGTTGCTCCTGTTGTACTCCTCTACACTCCTACCATTGTAAATCATTTTGAATTGATCCTTGAAAAAATGCTCATGATACTCCATTTCTTTCTTGTTCTTCTCGTAATGAATCTTTTTTTCAACCTAACAATCTTTTTGTCTTTCACTGTCTGACTGTGCGTTCCACTCTCTATACAAAGAGTCTTCTCAAGAGTATTGGCTTTATTTTGATTCTTACTATCTTGTTCTTGAATCACATGAGATGTTGATTCTGTTCTAAGATCTGCATTGCTAGATTTTAAAGAGTTTCTTTATACAACCTCATTTCCAACTTCAACCTTGATTTCTCATGTGAATGCTTGTTGAAGTTGTCCATGTTTCTTGTTTCTGAAATATAACAATAAATCTTACGTTTCCCCAGAATAAAAGTGAATGGGATTGTGTTCCCACACAACTTTATCAGTTCATATATTAGAAAATTGCTCACAGAGAAGCAAAGCCTCCATATATCCATGATAGTGGACTCAATAACCAATAAGCTAATGCTAAGATGGTGTGGTAGACCATATGAATGACAAACATCCTTGAAAGCAACATAAGAGATGAAACAGTCATGCAACTCCTGATTTCCCATCCATTCCACTAGTCATTATCATTTTTGTAAAGCGTCAAGTTCATGACAATCACCATCGAGAACCATACTACTTTCTAATCTTAGAATTTAATGCCATGTTATGTTCTGAACTTCTATTTCACCTCTAGGTGAGGTGTATGAAAGATGGGATGATATCGAATTCAAAGATAAGGAAATAGTGTGGCTCCCAATGGTGATTATTATGAAAACGACTCTTGAGAAAGATGATAATGACAAGTGGATTGGATGGGATATTAGGAGTTGCATGACAATTTCAGTTTTTATGCTGCTTTCAAGGATTTTCGACATTCAAAATGACCATATGATCACCATAGTGGCATCAATGTATTAGTTATTGAGGCCACTGTCGTGGGATACATGGAGGCTCTACTTCTCATTGAGTAGTTTTTTAAGAAAGAAATAGATAATGATATGTGGATATAATCCCATTCACTTTTATCCTAGGGGAAACGTAGGTTTTATGGTTACATTGAAGAAATAAGAGACATGAAAAAATTCAACAAGCAATTTACATGAGAATCAAGGTTGAAGTTTTATATACTGTTTGTAATCCAGCGAGGAAGATATCAAATAATAATCAACAAACCCTGTGGTTTTCGAACTAAGCCGCTAAGAATCAATAGAAAGCTAATACTCTTGAAGAGACTTTTTTTCAAGTGAGAGAAAAGAACCATTAGACATTGGAAGAGAACTTGATCGTCAGGTAAAAATAAAGATGCACCATAAAAAAAACAAGGAAGAGATGAAGTATCAACAACAGCTTTTCAAGGATTAGTACCAAATGATTTACTATGACAGGATTGCTTAGGAGATAATCGAACAAGATCAATTGTATGTGATCAAACAATCTTTTGCGAATGCTTCCTCAACTATTTTGGATCATCAAGTTAGGGCAAAGAGAGTTACAAATTTATCAAACTCCTTCACAAAAAAATGGAAGAGTTCATGTTTGAGAGGGAGAATATGATCATAAGAGCTCATGAAGATAGAAGACACAAACACTGAAAGGGGTGATTGCATATAAGAAGAAATTTGACGTACATCGATTTGACTATGCTAATGGAGATGTGCATTGCAAAGTAATCTAAGGAGTTCAAGATATGTGAATGACACATTCTTGTAGCTTTATTTTTCTGGTGACCTTGTTTATTATTGAATGACTTTTACCTTATATATATTTATATTCTAGCGATCTTTTTCTCTAGTTAACAGGTCATTTGAATGACCCATATGATTGCATATTAGTTAAAATACTAATTTAAGAATGTATGTGGTTTTGATAGCTTCCTAATCATATGATTAAACTACTACATTAAATATGAAAGAGTTGATGTGAAGCAAATAAGGACTTACTGAGTAGTGAGATTTCAAATCCTTTGATATATACGACATTAACATTGATTATGTAGTTGAAGTCAAACAAAGTCATGAAACAAATTCATAATCTTTACGGAATAATATTCTTAAGGACAAATGTCTTAAATCAAGAATTTCAAAGGTGTTGCAGAAAGCCCTAACGAATAATATCTAATTAATGATGAAAGAAAACACTTAAGACATGGAGCCCTTGGCGCTCTGCAAGGCGTGGAGCGCCAGCCCTCGAAGCTCAGAAGGGGCCTGCTGGCGCTCTGCTAGGCGCGCCACCCCAAAGGCTGGACTTCAAAGTCCCTTTTGTGGCGCGCTGGTAGGCGCGACGCGCCAATCCCTTCCCCAGAAAACCCGACTTTTCTCCCTCTTTTTCCCAACTCTAAACCACCCTAACATCAAAGGTTTCAACCCCAAACACTAAGGATAATAAAATCCCTCAACATACAAGAGATTCAACTCAAAAACACAACCAAATCATGTCCCAAATCAACAAGAACTTCAACAACACAACCAACAACTTCAACAACACAACCAATCTTTTCTTGAAAATAAAACGAGTTTGGAGTGTGGGGGAAAGGACCAACCCCAACACTATGAACTCACATACCTAGTAGGGATCACCCCCGACGATATCCACGACGATCCTTGACGAAACTTTTTCTTCTCTTTTCTCCTCTTCTTCTCCTCTTCTCTCAAGAACCCTAACTCTCACTCTCCCTCTCACTCTTTTAAAATGGGACAAACTGATCTAAAAATCAGTCTAACACAACAATATAACCAAAAGAATTGGTTAGGGAAAAGACCAAAATACCCTTAAAATTTCCGGACGGATCTCCCTGCCAACTGCCCAACTTCCAAAGGGCATAACTCACTCATACGAACTCGGAATTGAGTAAACTTGGTGGCGTTGGAAAGATCGTTCCAAGGGCTTTCTAAACATAACTGTAACTACTCCTAAATCATCCTGAGATAGGAGTTATGACTGCTGAAAGTTGACCAAAACTCACCTTTTTCCCATACTTAACCAAATTTCTAGAACTTTAAAATTCGTTCAAAAAAAAAGAAAATTTTCAAATTCTAAGCCTCTTTATAGTTATTTCAAATTGTCGGATGTTACATTAACCTTTTATAGTTTTTTACAATATACCGTTATAGGTTGGTTTATAACTCAAACAGTTGAATTACTTTATACAACCAATATTATGACAATTGGCTTTTAGCATTACCAAATCTTTTTTATATGTGCTATTTGATTTCATGCAATGTTTAGTTTGGTATATATTCCATTACGTTTGCCAAATTTTGTGTAGTTTTTAGTTCAAGTAAACCAATTTTTTTACATTAACAAAGTGTGTTTTTTCTGCTATCATTCAAACCATGATTTTAACCTAAACTAGTTTCTCTCCAATTTGTTGTTTTATGTTGGTATATAAAGTAAACATATGATTTCTACACACAACCATTATTACGTGCCTATATGTTTACCAATTGCGTGACTATTTTACCATATATTGGTTCTAGATCAAATCAATATATTAATACATATTTATTCATTATTCCTATAGTTTTATCAATATCTGGGCATATTTTACAATTGTTAATCAACGTTTTACATTAACATAGTCTATTATTTCTGGTAACCAAGTTTTTCACATTAAGTAGTTTCACTAAAATTATTTCTGTTTTAGGCTAGAATTATATACACACATATCGGTATGAATCTTCATTGGTGGTGATGGACCAATCACGAAATACTTGAGTTTCAAATGATAAATGGTCGTGTCCACACCGAATTGTGAAAATATAGTAGTAATCAAGCCTTCGTATTTGGTGTTTGCATCATACATCACTCCTTCAATTTCGTAATCCACGTAATTACCTGTAGAAAAGTTCAAATTATTAATAAATTTTAAAAAAAATTGCAAAATGAATTTTATACACTCATCAATTTAAACAGTTTGGTAGTTACATTGGTATTCGATGGTATAGAAGACAGCTATCAATATACTTTAGTAATTGCCCAAAATGTGCACCAATGTTTTCACCAAATTTTTCACCTCAATTTTCACCATCAATTACACCAAATAATTTATTACACCAATAAATACAACAACTCATACATCAATAATTTATTACGTATTTTGAAAGGAAAATTCTTTTTGAGCAGAAAAATTTGGCCATAATTTGGCCAGAACGGTAAAAGGACATTTTCACACTATAAACTAGTTTTTTTTGGACATTTTTGCCCTTTAGCTCAAATATTGAATATATTCTTCAATTATGTTTCCAATGCATTGAAAATGATTGATGAGATTAATTATTTATGATTTCATAGTTAAACATTAAAAATGAACCACAAAATCCACCAAAGAATGAAAACATAAATTTCACCCACTCTTCTCTCTTGAAATTTTCAAGATCTAATGAAAAAAAATTGTTTTAAAAAAAAATTAAAAATGTAAGCGTAGTATTAAAAAACTACATAATAAAAAAAGTGGTAAAAAAATATATCTCTTTTTCAGTTTTAAAAATTCCTCCTTTTTACTTATTCTTTGTTGTTTATTTATTTTCCATTTCTTATTTCTTAATGATATAAAGAGAAAATTTAAAAAGTATAAAAGAGGAGTAAAGTGTTGATGATCTATTTTAGTTTATAATTTTTAATCTAGAAAAAGATAAATTATATCTAAATTTAAATATTAAAAATTTATATCTATAATACTCAAAATTAAAAATCTGAAATTGACCGAGTTGGCGAAATAATTACTCCTATTTATTTCAAGATGTTGTTGTTACACATCGATTTCTAGAAAGAAGTTAAATAATAAAAATATATTTTATTTGATTATACTTAGAATGTATGTAAGCGAAATATGAAGAAAATTGAAACTATAATAATGTTTCTCTTATTATGTGATTGTCTTCATATCCTCGATCATATATGAATCATATCATACACAAATAAAGACTCATTAAAATTAATATTTTTTTTATTTTAGTACTAGAGACGTATACAAATATTTTTTGGATAAAAATGTTGATGGCGCTTCATTGAAAACTTATAATAACACGAAAAGGATATATAAAGTTCTTTATGATTTCAAAATAAACTTTTATAAAAAAAATTGAAAGAAAAACATTTTCATAGTTCTATGATGATAATGAAAACACAAATTTGTTAAGCATGAACTATCAAAGTTTCATAACATATATATTTTTCTATATTAGTATTATTTGTTGTTTTATAAAAAAAAATGTTTGTTATTAAATGATATGTTAAAATATTAAGTTTACATAGTTATAGTCATAATATTCATATTATTTTTCCCTCAAATTAATATTTTTTTTGAAACTGATTATAAATTTTTATAATTAAGTAATTTTATTGTATTTATTATATAAATAAATTTAAAATACATTTTACATAATTTTTTAAATATATGTAAAATAGTTTAATAATAACAGTCAAAACTCAAAACACTCTAGTTCATATGTATCAACCCTAGATAACAAACCAAAAGAGCCAAATACTGTAGTCTTGTGCCCATGTGTTAAGTCAATTTGATGATTTGAGAATCATTACTTATATTTGTTACTAATATGAGCTCTAATTAGGTAATTATAGTAATTATTAGTATGTTAAAAGAAATTAAGCTATGCATAAAAAATAAAAATATAATTTGAAAACATTTCAATAATGACAATCAAAACTCAAAGTACTTTAGAATTAGTATACATCGACACATTATAGAAATACTTAAAATCATATGGTTCATAAGCGACGATCCTATTTAACAACAACCAAATATAGTTACACATAATGTTGTAGTTTTCCATATTTGCTAATTATTATGTTTTAAAAAATTAAACTACATATATAAATAATTAAGTGATATCCCTAGTTAACAACAAGCTAAGAGTATTTCAAAAAATAAAAAAAAAAGTAAGGTAAAGAAGTAGAATGACGAAAAATGAATTTGACGAAGAAACAAAACTGTTAAATATTTTATTAGGTGGGATTCAAAACATTAATCTTATCAAAATAATAAATGCTTTATAAAATTTACTAGAAAAGAGCAAACCTTAATTTGAAGGAAAATAATTGTCTTTTCAAAATTTTGGCCAAAATTTTCTGGTTGTTTAGCATCTCTCATTTTGAAATTATGGTATTATATATTAGACCATTAAATACACCAACGCATACATCATAGTATTATTTGGTGTCATTTACTAGAAACAAATATACCAGCATAAATACCACATCACATACCTAAATCAATTTGTGGTAATTCACATAATCAGTTAAATCATACAATGTATTACACCAATCGACGTACCAATTGTAATGACCCTCCAGGTCATTTTTAAATTAAAGAATTCATTCCATCGTATAGAGCATTCCTGNATTTACCACCAATTTATAGAAACAAATATACCAGATTAAGTACCAGTTCACATATGACCAATTTTCAAATTATTATCTACACCAATTCAGATAAATAAAATACACCAAAAAATTAACCGATTTTTTTTTTGGAAGTTATATTTTATATACCAAATAATAATACAACTAAATACACAAAAATATGTACCTGAAATTTAACTTGAAGTTGGTATGTGTACACCATCACATACCAAAAGAAACTATTGATAAAATCTGTTAACATTTGGCATGCAACATACCAATTAAATCACTTAATTAATGATTTTATATTAACTTGGTGCTTTAATCAATTTAACCTAATTTTTTTTAAGAAAAAAAACTTATTCGGCTCATTAGATTACAATCAAAATCATATGATGTTGTTGTATTACACCAAAATCGTTAATATAAAACAACAAATAAATACCAAAAAGAATTAAAACACAGATTATGTGAAAATCCTATTAATATTCCACAAACAATTGCTAAATCTTAATATATATTTAATAATTATACCTTTTACCGTTGCACCAGAACATTAACTAAAATCTTAAGAATGTATATTCCACCAAATTCGACAAACGAAAGGAATTACTACCAAAAAGATTACCTGATGAGTCCCAACGCCCGCTGTGATGAATTAGAATTGAAAAATTATTGGTTTGCATATTTGATCGTCGATCTTAGTTTAATTTGGAACATAAGTTTTATTTTTGTAGGAAACCTTTCTTTATGTGATATGATACATAACAAATTGGAATAAATCAGGGAAGGTAAAATAATTGGAGAAATTTAAGGAATATGAATAATTGTGGCTGACTTGGTAAACATTTTTTTTATTTTTTATTTTAATAAGAATTCCAGTTTTGAAAAAAAAAATATTGCTATTCAATTGAAAAAAAGTATTGCTATATTCGTATAATTAAAGCTATTAAGTTGTATACTTAAGTTTTTTGTCCATTTAGAATAGACCAAAAACTAATGCACCAATGGAGCAAAATTGACCGATGTGATTCCCCTAATTTCAAAAGCAAAAATAGTCCCTTCTCTTCAAATTTGGTTTAATAATTCTCACTTTTTTTATGACTAATATAAACAAAGATATAATTGATGATTATAATCATCTCAAGTTGCCTTAAATAGCCTAATATAACTAGAGCATTCTCTAAGAAAGTTGTGGCCCCTTTGTGGAGACCCCTCCCTTCTCTGGAGTTTTATGTCCACCTTCCTACAATCCTCTTGGATTATCCGACTCCCATTATCTTCATTCGAGGGGTGGACATCCTCATGGATGCCCATTTGGTGAACTTAGCAGTGGGCCTGCCGGAGGTTCCTCATGAGTCGTGCATGGATAAGCTATGGGAGATGGACCATACTTGACTAAGAAATATGCTGGTAGAGGAGAAGTATTGGGAATAAGTCAGCTGGATCACCACAGAGAGGCTCTGTAACATCTCCCACCTAGAAACGACTAGAAAGAGTTTAAAATCTGAAAATAATGATTTTTGGAAAGAACAAGGAAATCTGGAAAATTTTGTTCAAGTTAAGAAAGTGAGTTTTGGCCATTTTAAAATGGCCATAACTCCTAGCTCAGGATGAATTAGGAGCAGTTATTGATATGGTTGTAAAGCCCTTGGAGAGAGCTTTCCAACTCTGCTGAGTTTGTGAAATTCTGACATTGTATGAGTGAGAAATGCCTTCCGGAAGTTGGGCTGTTGGATCGAGGAAAGTCTCAATCCGGGTTTAGGGAAGGGCAAAGTAGTCTTTTCTCTAATTAATTTCCTAATTCGCTTTTAGGGATTTATTGGAGTAAAAACATGACTTAGTCAGTTTGGTGAATTGCGAAATACGCTTAGGGCTTGGAGAAGAGAGAAAAGAAGAAAGAAAGGGAGAAAAGCCAAGATTTCGCCAAGAACGCCAAGCGTTTGGAGTGGAATTCGTCGAGGGTGATCCCTATTAAGGTATGTGAGATCTTTTCATGATGGGTTAGTTCACCCACACTCCAATCTTATTTCTACTCAGAGATTTGTGGTTGATTGAATGANNTAAAATGGCCATAACTCCTAGCTCAGGATGAATTAGGAGCAGTTATTGATATGGTAGTAAAGCCCTTGGAGAGAGCTTTCCAACGCCGCCGAGTTTGTGAAATTCTGACATCGTATGAGTGAGATATGCCTTCCGGAAGTTGGGCTGTTGGATTGAGGAAAGTCTCAATCCGGGTTTAGGGAAGGGCAAAGTAGTCTTTTCTCTCATTAATTCCCTAATTCTCTTTTAGGGATTTATTGGGGTAAAAACATGACTTAGTTAGTTTGGTGAATTGCGAAATACGCTTAGGGCTTGGAGAAGAGAGAAAAGAAGAAAGAAAGGGAGAAAAGCCAAGATTTCGCCAAGAACGTCAAGCGTTTGGAGTGGAATTCGTCGGGGGTGATCCCTATTAAGGTATGTGAGATCTTTTCGTGATGGGTTAGTTCACCCACACTCCAATCTTATTTCTACTCAGAGATTTGTGGTTGATTGAATGAAAAGTTAATGAGTTCTTGAAGAACTTTGTTGAAATTCGTTAAGTTCTTGTTGGTTGAGTTGTTGATGCTTGGGGGTTGAATTGATTCATGTTTCCGGGATGATTTTCGAGTTAGATTGGTTGTGTATTGAGGGTACAATTGATCCTAAGTGTTTGAGGAAAGAACTAGGGAAGATTGGAGGGTTTAGAGACACTACTAAAAAAATGCTAAAAAATGACGGACAGAAAAGCAACGGACGGCGTCACTCCAAAAAGCGACGCCATTTGCCACGCTGTCCATCACTTTTTAATAAAAATAATTATTTTTAAAATTATTTTTCAAAAAGCGACGGACGGCATCTCTTTGTCAGTCGCTTTTTTTCGCGGATTTTTATGCGACATATATAAAATTAATAGTTAATTGATTAATTATTTTTTAAAAGGAGCGACAGACAACATCTCTAAGTCCGTTGCTTTTTGGTCAACATGATTGGTCAAACATTTAAGAAAAGCGACAGACAGAGTCTCTTAGTCCGTCGCTTTATTGGTCAAAATTTTGGTCAACTATTTTTAAAAAAGCGACGGACAAAGAGACGTTGTCCGTCGCTTTTCTTAAAATATCTTTGACCCAGATCGAGATTTTCTTATTTGCTTCTCTCTCTCTTCACTCTTATTCTCTTCCTTTTCTCTATCGATCTCCTCCACTAGATGCCGCCTCCACCTCCACCACTGCCGCCGTCACTGCCCTTGCCCGTCACCGCCAATCGCCGTCCGTCACCGCCCGTCGCTGCCTCTCCTCTTTGTTAAGGTTGATGTTTAATTTTAGTTTTTTTTTTTCAATTCTAGTGATTATAGTTGATTGTTAGTTAGTATATTATTGTTTTATTAGTTTGTGTTATTGTTAATTTGATTTTATTATTGTTAGTTAAGTAGAAAATTGGAGTTTTTTTATTTTAGGGTTTTCTTTTAAATTGGGTATTGTAATTAGTGAATGAATTAGGGTTTTTTTTTTAAAAAATTTAGGACTAGTTTGAACTTGAGAATATGTAATTTGATTGTGAATTGAATTTTTTTTATAATTTGATTGATATATTGTTAGTTAGTAAAGTGTTACTTTGAAGTTAGAAATTAGTAATTGAAGTGTATATGATGAATGTTTGAATGTCATGACTGTACAGTGATGAATGTTTGAATGCCATGAATATATATTGATCGATGAGGTTTTTTTTTAAATTAGAACTTGAATATATAACTAATTGTTGGATTAGAAGTTTATATATAACTAGATATGAACTTGAAGTTGAACTTGAACTTGGAACTTGAATATAACTAATTAATTCTTGGACTAGAAGTTTATATATAACTAATTTTAGAAATTGGATATGAATTATTGAATTTAATTAGAACTTGAATTTTTGTAGGATTTTAGAACTTTAATTAGGTTCTGAACTTTAGAAATCTTGAATTATTGTATGATTTTAGAACTTTAGGTTGTGAACTTTAGAAATCTTGAATTATTGTAGGATTTTAGAACTTAAAGTTGTGAACTTTAGAGAACTTGAATTTTTGTAGGATTTTAGAACTTTATAAGGTTGTGATCGTTAGAAATCTTGAATTATT
>NC_064285.1:8740151-8766241 GCF_019186545.1 Solanum stenotomum
TTGTAGGATTTTAGAACTTTAGGTTGTGAACTTTAGAAATCTTGAATTATTGTAGGATTTTAGAACTTAAATTTGTGAACTTTAGAGAACTTGAATTTTTTTAGGATTTTAGAACTTTATAAGGTTGTGAACGTTAGAAATCTTGAATTATTGTAGGATTTTAGAACTTTAAGTTGTGAACTTTAGAGAACTTGAATTTTTGTAGGATTTTAGAACTTTAGGTTGTGAAATGTTAGTAATCTTGAATTATAGTAGAATATTAGAACTTCAAGTTGTGAATTTTAGAAAATTTGAATTTTTGTAGGATTTTAGAATTTTAAGTTGTGAACTTTAGAGAACTTGAATTTTTGTAGGATTTTAGAGCTTTAGGTTGTGAACTTTAGAAATCTTGAATTATTGTGGGATTTTAGAACTTTAGGTTGTGAACTTTAGAAATCTTGAATTATTGTGGAATTTTAGAACTTTAAGTTGTGAACTTTAAAAATCTTGAATTATTGTAGGATTTTAAACTTTAGGTTGTGAACTTTAGAAATCTTGATTTATAGAATTTATGAACTAATTATTAGGTTGAGCTTTAGAAATCTTGATAAAATGTAGTTTTTATGAACTAATTATTAGGTTGAGCTTTAGAAATCTTGATAAAATGTAGTTTTTATGAACTAATTATTAGGTTGAGCTTTAGAAATCTTGATAAAATGTAGTTTTTATGAACTATTTGTAATTTTGAAACGAATTTTGAAAGACTTTATGAGTCTTTATATAGTGATTTATATATTTTGAATATTAATTTAAGTTTGTTGTTTTATATTTTGTGTAGCTTCTTTATAATGATTTGTGTTTGATTGGGGCTGAAATTGAATTGAATTGAGTTGAATTGCTTTTACAGGTGGGCATCAGAAACAGACAGTTTTCTGCTGTCAAAAAAATTACAGAAAAAGCGACGGACAGGGTCCTTTAGTACGTCGCTTTTTTTAATTTTAATTTTTTTAAAACCCAGAAAAGCGACGGATAGGGTCCTTTAGTTCGTCACTTTTCTGAAATTTTCAAAATTTTATTTCCAAAAAAGTGACAGACGGCGTCTCATTGTCCGTCGCTTTTCAAAATTCTAAAAAAAATTAAAATTAATTAAAGCGACGGACTTCGTCTCTTTTTTAATTTTTTTTTAAAAAAAGTGACGGACTGTGTCGCATTCTTCAAAAAAATATTTTAAAAAAAAGCGACGCAGTCCGTCGCTTTTGAAAAAGCGTCGAGCCAAAAAGTGACGAGATTGAATGCGTCGCTTTTTGGCAGTTTTTTAGTAGTGAGATGAAAAATAAAGGTGAAAAGTCGGAGTTCACCTAGGGAAGTGTGGGGCGTCACACCAGCCAGCGCGCCCGAAAAGGGGCTCTGAATCTTCACCCTTGGGGCGCCGTGCCAGCCAGCGCGCCCCAGCCCAGCCTCTGAATGTTGAGGCCTGGCGCCCTGCGCCTCTCAGAGCGCCAAGGACGCCAGTTCTCCCCATTCATTTCCCACATTTTCGTACTAGTTCCTAAGTGATGTACCTATGTTTCTTAGTCGACTCTAACACTCTAAGGTACATTTAAACATCATGAAATCATCTATAAACATGAAATCATGAACCTTGAATCCATAATCCAATTCAAGGAAAGTTAAGATCAAAGTCAAAGAAGTTAAGAGTCAAGTCTAGAAGTTAAGAAGCAAGTCAAAGTAAAGTTTTTCAAAGTTTTCAAGAGTCTTTATTAATAGTTTTAACTTCGTTTTAAGGCTCAAGTTTCAAGTAAAGTAAAGAGTAAAGAGTTGAGTTCATTTCTCAAAAGTTATTAGGGAACTAAATATTCCTAAAGAAGTTTATAAATGTTTTCACATTTGAGCAAGAAAGAAACTATGATTTCCAAAAGAGCCTTAGGGCTAGTTTTCAGAAAAGGGAACATCGATTCCAAAAGAGCCTTTGGGCTAAGCTTTGAGCAATTATCTCAAAACTAAAGAAAGAAGTGTTTAAAACACATAGGAGCTAAAGTATATTTTGGGAGTAGTATTGAGCACCAAATTGGGGACGTGAGTTCATATTAACTCAAATCTCCATAAGAACCATGTGGCCAACATGGGATTTAACGGATCATCCTTTTTAGATGATCACGTAAGTTAAGCTAGTGGATCCACTAGGATAAGTAAGGTCCTATATCACGGCAAGGTATATGATGGTCCTAGGGAAACGTGAGGTAAAACGTTGTTTCATCACTAGGGCTCATAGTGGTGGTTGTTGGTTAAAGAATCTCCCACTAAAGTTATATTACTTTTATATATAAGTAAAGTTGAGTTTGTTATTGCTTTATCTTTAACGAACTAAGTTGTCTACACTGTTTTACAAGATTTATATATATATATATATATTGCATGAGTTGTGGTTTAGCATTCCAACTCGCATACTCGTACAGTCAATGTACTGATACCAGTTGGCCTGCATCTTATTATGATGCAGACGCAGGTAACCAGGATCAGCATCCAGCACGCCGTTGATCCAGTTGAGCACTCCAGAGTCAGTGGTTAGCCTCCTTGCATTTTGGAGGACTCTTTTATTCGCTTTCCTAGTTTTTCTTTATTAGGATGTTGTGGGGTCTGTCCCAACATCCATCTCAGTATTATAGAGGCTTCAGAGACAGTCAGACAATAGTTGAGTCTCTCATCTATGTATTTGCAAATATTCTATTTTGAGACATAAGTTGCCATTTTGGCCAGATTTTTATCATTTAAGTTGTTTTATGAGCTTATATTGTGTTGAGTTAAGTCTTCCGCTGAGTTAAGTAGCAAGGCTAAGGGTTTGGTTGGGGCCAGCAATGGTCTCTGAGTGTCGGCCACATCCAGGGTGTAGGCTCGGGGAGTGATAGGCTCACTAGCCATTACTACTCACCCAACGCCCTGATATGGTTGACTATGTTGTGCTGGAGGATGCGTCCATCGGCCAACCTTACCAATGTGACCTATTCTCTGTCCCTATTGGTATCTTGCAGTATTGCTGGGATCCCATTGAATGTGTGGGAGCAGATAGTGTCTGGGTGGAATGACTTCTACCACGGTACTAAGAAATCACCTTTTCTTCCTAGTTTAGTTTCTGTGCTTTATAGGTATTTGAATCTTTTTTCCAGTGCCACCAATATTTCCAATGCCACCAATTTTACATGACCCATAACCTATCACATTAAAGGTATTTGAATCTTTTTTCCAATGCCACCAATTTTTCGTGTCATATTATGTTGAGTGTAATTAGATATTTAATTTTATCGTATATTCTCTCTCATTAAACACACCACAATACACACGTTTTATTTTTATTTTTATTTCCTTTTTTTTTGTTTTGTAGTAATTTATTGGGATTCCTTTTATATAAAGATTTGTGGTACCAATAAAGTTGTTACGGTACTATAATTGAGTTATAGTTCCAAGAAATATTACAAATCCTCTTTCACACGATTCATTATTTTTTTATTTTTCTTTTTATATTTTGTAGTCTTTTTTTTTGTTCATATTGATTTATTTCTTTTATTTAAAGATTTTTATGGTATCAATAAAATTGGTACAATTATTGATAACTGAGTTATTTCCTAGAAATATTAAGAATCCTCTTTGCAGCAGTATATTGAGTTAACCCTTCAATTTTAATCATTCATATCTCTTAAACCTTACATCTTCTTCACTTAATCATTTTTCATTTGAATTAACCAGAGGCCTCACCATATATTTGTGCCTTTTTTTTACCATATATAAACCAATATTTTTACATGAACATAATGTGGTAATTATGGTAACAGTCCAAATCAAAATAATAACCTTTTATAGTTTTTTACAATATACCGTTATAGGTTGGTTTATAACTCAAACAGTTGAATTACTTTATACAACCAATATTATGACAATTGGTATTAGCATTACCAAATCTTTTTTATATGTGCTATTTGATTTCATGCAATGTTTAGTTTGGTATATATACCATTACATTTACCAAGTTTTGTATAGTTTTTAGTTCAAGTAAACCAATTTTTTTTCATTAACGACAGAGGGTGTTTTTTCTGCTATCATTCAAACCATGATTTTAACCTAATCTAATTTCTCTCAAATTTGTTGTTTTGTGTTGGTATATAAAGTAAACATATGATTTCTACACACAACCATTATTACGTGCCTATATGTTTACCAATTGCATGACTATTTTACCTTATATTGGTTCCAGATCAAACCAATATATTAACACATATTTATTCATTATTCCTATAGTTTTATCAATATCTGGGCATATTTACAATTGTTAATCAACGTTTTACATTAACATAGTCTATTATTTCTGGTAACCAAGTTTTTCACATTAAGTAGTTTCACTAAAATTTTTTTTGTTTTAGGCTAGAATTATATACACACATATCGTTATGAATCTTCATTGGTGGTGATGGACCAATGACGAAATACTTGAGTTCCAAATGATAAATGGTCGTGTCCACACCAAATTGTGAAAATATAGTAGTAAGCAAGCCTTCGTATTTGGTGTTTGCATCAAACATCACCCCTTGGGCGACGTGAGGTAAAACGTTGTTTCATCACTAAGGCTCATAGTGGTGGTTGTCGGTTAAAGAATCTCCCACTAAAGTTATATTACTTTTATATATAAGTAAAGTTGAGTTAGTTATTGCTTTATCTTTAACGAACTAAGTTGTCTACACTGTTTTACAAGCTTTATATATATNAGCATTTCAACTCGCATACTTGTACATTCAATGTACTGATGCTAGTTGGTCTGCATCTTATTATGATGCAGACGGAGGTAACCAGGACCTGCATCCAGCGTGCCGTTGATCCAATGGAGCACTCCAGAGTCAGTGGTGAGCCTCCTTGCATTCCGAAGGACTCTTTTATTCGCTTTCATAGTTTTTCTTTATTAAGATATTGTGGGGTCTGTCCCAACATCCATCTCAGTATTATAGAGGTTTCATTGACAGTTAGTCTGTAGTTGAGTGTCTCATCCATGTATTTGCAGATATTCTATTTTGAGACATAAGTTGCCATTTTGGCCAGATTTTTATCATTTAAGTTGTTTTATTAGCTTATATTGTGTTGAGTTAATTCTTTTGCTGAGTTAAGTAGCTAGGCTAAGGGTTCGCTTGGGGCCAGCAATGGTCTCCGAGTGTCGGCCACATCCAGGGTGTACGCTCAGGCCGTGCCAGACTCACTAGCCATTACTACTCACCCAACGCCCATATATGGTTGACTATGTTGTGCTGGAGGATGCGTCCATTGGGCAACCTTACCAATGTGACCTATTCTCTGTCCCTATTGGTATCTTGCAGTATTGCTGGGATCCCATTGAATGTGTGGGAGCAGATAGTGTCTGAGTGGAATGACTTCTACCACGGTACTAAGAAATCACCTTTCCTTCCTAGTTTAGTTTCTGTGCTTTATAGGTATTTGAATATTTTTTCCAATGCTACCAATTTTTCCAATGCCACCAATTTTACATGACCCATAACCTATCACATTAAAGGTATTTGAATCTTTTTTCCAATGCCACCAATTTTTCGTGTCATATTATGTGGAGTGTAATTAGATATTTAATTTTATCATATATTCTCTCTCATTAAACACACCACAATACACACGTTTTATTTTAATTTTCATTTCCTTTTTTATGTTTTGTAGTAATTTATTGGGATTCCTTTTATATAAAGATTTGTGGTAACAATAAAGTTGTTACGGTACTATAATTGAGTTATAGTTCCAAGAAATATTACAAATCCTCTTTCACACGACTCATTATTTTTTTATTTTTCTTTTTACGTTTTGTAGTCATTTTTTTGTTCATATTGATTTATTTCTTTTATTTAAAGATTTTTATGGTATCAATAAAATTGGTACAATTATTGATAACTGAGTTATTTCCTAGAAATATTAAGAATCCTCTTTGCAGCAGTATATTGAGTTAACCCTTCAATTTTAATCATTCATATCTCTTAAACCTTACATCTTCTTCACTNATTGAGTTATAGTTCCAAGAAATATTACAAATCCTCTTTCACACGACTCATTATTTTTTTATTTTTCTTTTTACGTTTTGTAGTCATTTTTTTGTTCATATTGATTTATTTCTTTTATTTAAAGATTTTTATGGTATCAATAAAATTGGTACAATTATTGATAACTGAGTTATTTCCTAGAAATATTAAGAATCCTCTTTGCAGCAGTATATTGAGTTAACCCTTCAATTTTAATCATTCATATCTCTTAAACCTTACATCTTCTTCACTTAATCATTTTTCATTTGAATTAACCACAGGCCTCACCATATATTTGTGCCTTTTTTTTACCATATATAAACCATTATTTTTACATGAACATAATGTGGTAATTATGGTAACAGTCCAAATCAAAATATTAACCTTTTATAGTTTTTTACAATATACCGTTATAGGTTTGTTTATAACTCAAACAGTTGAATTACTTTATACAACCAATATTATGACAATTGGTTTTAGCATTACCAAATCTTTTTTATATGTGCTATTTGATTTCATGCAATGTTTAGTTTGGTATATATACCATTACGTTTCCTAAGTTTTGTGTAGTTTTTAGTTCAAGTAAACCATTTTTTTTACATTAACGACAGAGTGTGTTTTTTCTGCTATCATTCAAACCATGATTTTAACCTAAACTAGTTTCTCTCCAATTTGTTGTTTTATGTTGGTATATAAAGTAAACATATGATTTCTACACACAACCATTATTACGTGCCTATATGTTTACCAATTGCGAGACTATTTTACCATATATTGGTTCCAGATCAAACCAATATATTAACACATATTTATTCATTATTCCTATAGTTTTATCAATATCTGGGCATATTTTACAATTGTTAATCAACGTTTTACATTAACATAGTCTATTATTTCTGGTAACCAAGTTTATCACATTAAGTAGTTTCACTAAAATTATTTTTGGTTTAGGCTAGAATTATATACACACATATCGTTATGAATCTTCATTGGTGGTGATGGACCAATGACGAAATACTTGAGTTCCAAATGATAAATGGTCGTGTCCACACCAAATTGTGAAAATATAGTAGTAATCAAGCCTTCGTATTTGGTGTTTGAATCATACATCACCCCTTGGGCGACGTGAGGTAAAACGTTGTTTCATCACTAAGGCTCATAGTGGTGGTTGTCGGTTAAAGAATCTCCTACTAAAGTTATATTACTTTTATATATAAGTAAAGTTGAGTTTGTTATTGCTTTATCTTTAACGAACTAAGTTGTCTACATTGTTTTACAAGCTTTATATATATTGATATATATATATATATTGCATGAGTTTTGGTTTAGTATTCCAACTCGCATACTCGTACATTCAATGTACTGATGCCAGTTGGCCTGCATCTTATTATGATGCAGACGCAGGTAACCAGGATCAGCATCCAGCGTGCCGTTGATCTAATTGAGCACTCCAGAGTCAGTGGTGAGCCTCCTTGCATTCTGAAGGACTTTTTTATTCGCTTTCCTAGTTTTTCTTTATTAGGATATTGTGGGGTCTGTCCCAACATCCATCTCAGTATTATGGAGGCTTCATAGACAGTTAGTCTGTAGTTGAGTCTCTCATCTATGTATTTGCAGATATTCTATTTTGAGACATAAGTTGCCATTTTGGCCAGATTTTTATCATTTAAGTTGTTTTATGAGCTTATATTGTGTTGAGTTAACTCTTCCGCTGAGTTAAGTAGCCAGGCTAAGGGTTTGCTTGGGGCCAGCAATGGTCTCCGAGTGTCGGTCATATTCAGGGGGTAGGCTCGGGGCGTGACAGACTCACTAGCCATTACTACTCACCCAACTCCCATATATGGTCGACTATGTTGAGCTGGAGGATGCGTCCATCGGACAACCTTACCAATGTGACCTATTCTCTGACCCTCTTGGTATCTTGCAGTATTGTTGGGATCCCATTGAATGTGTGGGAGCAGATAGTGTCTGAGTGGAATGACTTCTACCACGGTACTAAGAAATCACCTTTCCTTCCTAGTTTAGTTTCTGTGCTTTATAGGTATTTGAATCTTTTTTCCAATGCCACCAATTTTTCCAATGCCACCAATTTTACATGACCCATAACCTATCACATTAAAGGTATTTGAATCTTTTTTCCAATGCCACCAATTATTCGTGTCATATTATGTGAAGTGTAATTAGATATTTAATTTTATCATATATTCTCTCTCATTAAACACACCACAATACACACGTTTTATTTTAATTTTCATTTCCTTATTTATGTTTTGTAGTAATTTATTGGGATTCCTTTTGTATAAAGATTTGTGGTACCAATAAAGTTGTTACGGTACTATAATTGAGTTATAGTTCCAAGAAATATTACAAATCCTCTTTCACACGATTCATTATTTTTTTATTTTTCTTTTTACGTTTTGTAGTCATTTTTTTGTTCATATTGATTTATTTCTTTTATTTAAAGATTTTTATGGTATCAATAAAATTGGTACAATTATTGATAACTGAGTTATTTCTTAGAAATATTAAGAATCCTTTTTTCAGCGGTATATTGAGTTAACCCTTCAATTTTAATCATTCATATCTCTTAAACCTTACATCTTCTTCACTTAATCGTTTTTCATTTGAATTAACCACAGGCCTCACCATATATTTGTGCCTTTTTTTTTTACCATATATAAACCAATATTTTTACATTAACATAATGTGGTATTATGGTAACAGTCCAAATCAAAATATTAACCTTTTATAGTTTTTTACAATATACCGTTATAGGTTGGTTTATATCTCAAACAGTTGAATTACTTTATACAACCAATATTATGACAATTGGTTTTAGCATTACCAAATCTTTTTTATATGTGCTATTTGATTTCATGCAATGTTTAGTTTGGTATATATACCATTACGTTTCCCAAGTTTTGTGTAGTTTTTAGTTCAAGTAAACCACATTTTTTACATTAACTACAGAGTGTGTTTTTTCTGCTATCACTCAAACCATGATTTTAACCTAAACTAGTTTCTCTCCAATTTGTTGTTTTATGTTGGTATATAAAGTAAACATATGATTTCTACACACAACCGTTATTACGTGCCTATATGTTTACCAATTGCGTGACTATTTTACCATATATTGGTTCCAGATCAAACCAATATATTAACACATATTTATTCATTATTCCTACAGTTTTATCAATATCTGGGCATATTTTACAATTGTTAATCAACGTTTTACATTAACATAGTCTATCATTTCTGGTAACCAAGTTTTTCACATTAAGTAGTTTCACTAAAATTATTTTTGTTTTAGGCTAGAATTATATACACACATATTGTTATGAATCTTCATTGGTGGTGATGGACCAATGACGAAATACTTGAGTTCCAAATGATAAATGGTCGTGTCCACACCAAATTGTGAAAATATAGTAGTAATCAAGCCTTCGTATTTGGTGTTTGCATCATACATCACCCCTTGGGCGACGTGAGGTAAAACATTGTTTCATCACTAAGGCTCATAGTGGTGGTTGTCAGTTAAAGAATCTCCCACTGAAGTTGTCACACCCCGAGCCTACACCCTGGACGTGGCTCACACTCGAAGACCATTGCTGGCCCCCAAGCGAACCCTTGGCCTGCCTCTCTTAACTCAGTAGAAAACCCAATGCAATGCAAGGTTTTTAAAACAACCTGACTGAAATAAAATCTGGCCAAAAAGGCAACTCGAGTCTCAAAATAGAATATTTACATATATACATAGATGAGAGACTCCAAACCAACTAATTGACTGTCTATGAATCCTCTAAAATACTGAGATGGATGTTGGGACAGACCCAAGACATCCTAATAAAACAAAACTTGAGAGAACAAATTAACCGAGTCCTCCGGAATGCAAAGAGGCTCACCACTGACTCTGAAGTACTCAACTGGATCAACGACGAACCAGATGCTGGCCCTGGGTACCTGTGTCTGCATCATAATAAGATGCAGGCCAACTGGCATCAGTACATTAAATGTACGAGTATGCGCGCTGGAAGGCTAAACCACAACTTAAGCTTGAAAGGAATACAAGGAACTCTTACCCTGGCTCTGTTCAACTCATGAATAACTGAACTCAATATATAAAGCAATACGACACATGCAATATATAAAGCTTGCAAAAATAGTGTGAACAACTTAGCTTGTTAAAGATAAAATAATAACAACTCAACTTTACTTATATAAAAGTAATATAACTTTAGTGGGAGACTCTTTCAACCGACAATCACCACTATGAGCCCTAGTGGTGATACAATTTTTACCTCACGTTTCCCAAGGACCATCCTATACCTTGCCGTGATATAGGAAGCTAACTTTACCAAGTGGATCCACTAGCTTAACTTACGGAATCATCTAAAAAGTATGACCCATTAACTCCCATGTTGGTGCATGGTTCTTATGGAGAGTTGAGTTTATATGAACTCGTGTCCCCAATTCGGTGCTCAAGACTACTCCCAAAAATACTTAGCTCATAAGTGTTGTAAACACATCTTTCTTTATTTGAGATAATTACTCAAAACTTTGCCCGAAGGCTCACTTGGAATCGATGTTCCTTTTCTTGAAAACTAGTACAAAGGCTCTTTCGGAAACATAGTTCCTTTTCTTACTCAAATGTAAAAACATTTAGAAACTTCTTTGGGAATACATAGTTCCCTAATAACTTTTGAGAAATGAACTCAACTTTAAACTTTTTACTCAACTTGAAACTCTTGACTTAACTTGAAAGTCTTGACTCTTTACTCTTTACTTGACTTGAAACTAGAGCCTTAAAATGAAGATAAAACATTCAATAAAGACTCTTGAAAAGTTTTAGAGACTTGCTTTGACTCCCTTCTTTAACTTCTAAACTCAACTCTTAACTTCACTTGACTTGGAAACTAACTCTCCTTGAATTGGAATTATGAATTCAAGTTGTTTGATCACATGTTATGGACGAGTTCTTGACGTTTAAACTTACCTTGGAGTGTTGAAAACAACTAGGGAACTTAGGTACAACACCTAGGAACATGTATGAAATAGTGGGGAAAGAATGGGAAAACTTGGCGCTCTGAGAGGTGCGGAGCGCCAAACCAAAAACTTCAGAGGAAGCCTGCTGGCGCTCTGATGGGCGCGCCGCCCCAAGGGGAAAAGTTCAGAGCTCCTCTTGGGGCGCGCTGACAGGCGCGACGCCCCACCCTTTTTTCCCGAAATCTGACTTTTCTCCTTAGTTTTCTCCAACTCTAAACCTTCTACACATCAAAGTTTCCAGCCCCAAACACTTAAAATCATAAACCTCTCAACATGTAATAGATTAAACTCACAAACACCAACCGAAACATACACCAAACCTACAAGAACTTCAACATAACACAACTACAACTTCAATAATTGTAACCAACAACTTCAACAAACATATTCACTCTTTTCTCGAAATTAAACGAGCTTGGCGTGTGGGGGAAAGAACCAACCCAACACTATGAACTCACATACCTTAATAGGGATCACCCCCGAAGAAAAACACGACGATCCAGTTGAGCACTCCAGAGTCAGTGGTGAGCCTCCTTGCATTTCAGAGGACTCTTTTATTCGCTTTCCTAGTTTTTCTTTATTAGGATGTTGTGCGGTCTGTCCCAACATCCATCTCAGTATTATAGAGGCTTCATAGACAGTTAGACATTAGTTGAGTCTCTTATCTATGTATTTGCAGATATTCTATTTTGAGACATAAGTTGCCATTTTGGCTAGATTTTTATCATTTAAGTTGTTTTATGAGCTTATATTGTGTTGAGTTAAGTCTTCCGCTGAGTTAAGTGTTGTGCCGTAATTTTCCTAACCTTTAGAAAAATTACTTTTTTGAAATGTTCTAAGTATAAAACAATTTGAGAAATACTTAGAAAGAGTCGCCACTTAATTTTTTAAAGAAATCAAGAAAACTTATAATTTTCAAAGATTTAAACAGAAAAAATCATTCGAAAATACCGAAGAGGGTTCGGGGTTCAATTTACACTTCGAGAAGGATTTAAGCATTCGAAGTGCCCGCTAACATGCGGTTGACCTACGACTTGACTAAAATATATTTTTGACTATTTTTAGGAAAATGGTTTAACATAAAAGAAAATATGATAATTTACAATATTTAGTTAACTTTGAGAAAAAATAGTTAAACAAAATGACACATTTTATATTATTTCATTTTTAGAGAAATGGACCTAAAATGAAATATTTGAATTAAGGTGCAAGTGATTAAAAAATCAATAAAACTAGACTAATTAGAATTTATTTAGTTCATTTTAAAATAAATTAAACCAATTTAACACATTAAAGCATGAAAAATCATTTTAAATTAATTGAAGAATATAAGTTTTGACTAACTTTTTGAGCAAATGGCTAAGTAAGTATTTATTTATAATAATTTACACTATTGGATTAATTTTGAGAAAATAGTCAAACAAAGAGCAATTTTTATTTTTTAAGAACATGGGACTTTAATTAAAATATTTGAATTATAGACAAGTAATTAGAATTTTAACGAAACTAAATTAGTTGGTTTCTATTCGAGTCATTTTTTGGTTTATGAAAAAAACTATTTTAAACAAAAAAAGTTTTTGACTAGAGATTATAAATGAAAGTACGAGAGTTGATAAAATGAGATTTGTAAAAAAAAAATAATAATATAACAACACAGAGAAATAGTTCGCCTTTTAGGGAATTCGATTAAGTTAATTAACAATTCTAAAGTTAGAGTTAATAACAACAAACAATAAATAATTATAATTAAATAATTTAAGAATAACGGAGAGAAGTTGAATTCGGGCCCCCTTTTGGGCCAATTTCGTTGGTATTTTTGGGGTTTAACCAAAACCCGTTTTGGGTATACAGCTGATGTATATCAGTGTATATCGGCATGTATATCAGCTCTTTCCGTGTATCTCCTGCTTCCAAACCCCTGTATTTTACCTCAGCCATGTATTCCCACATTTTTTACCTGTATTTCCATTTTTAGTCACGTATTTGTTGCACTGATACGTATATCAGTGAATACATGATGTATTTCTGCCTGTTTTCAGCCTTAAGAACCTGTAATGCAACTCCTTTCTCAACTGTTTCAGCTTCCGAAATTCAAACAGGGAAGAAGGCCGACTCGAGTAGGAGGTTGGGCTGATTAGCTCAACATAATGCAAGTAGGAGAGTCCATGAATGGACTCAAGTATCATGCATACAAAGAAAGGAGTAATGAATTAACATCAGCTCAAAATTGCATAAAAAAAAAGATGCTTAATTGGTAGAGAACAATGTATAAATCATGAATACATGAGTGGAAAAAAAAATCAAATCAAAAGCAACATAAGGAAAACTATATAAAATAGCATATATCCACTCAACCTTAATCAATGATTTGCTCAAACCACTAAATTTAAAAGCATATACCTACTGGAGTATTATATCAGCAAATGCACTTATGATTCCATTTTTTAAAGAAAATATTCACCAAACAAAACTAAACAAGGTTTGACGTCTTGACTTAAGCACCAACATTTAACAGGAATCTAACAAGTAATGTTAATTTAGAAAAGCATATTAACCTTAGTGACTTATTAGCAAGAAATGAAGCAAGCAGAATACTATCTATCAATTATAAAACAGATACGCGAAAGCTGAAGAAATACTATTGTTATATATGAGTTACGGCAATTACTGAGCAACAAATATATTAGTAAGTATCTATATAAATAGAACATTTCTTACACTATAATAGACAAGGAAATCTAAACTAAAACATGAAATGATAGATTTCTGAAGTGTTGGTATCAAACTAGATATCACAAATCGCTACATAGAGAATCACCCGAACTAAACAAAGAGACTTTGACTGAGTATGAATCAAGAGCAAAATATTATCCTCTACAACTTAATATCGCTGGTCTAACTTCACGTCACAGCAAGAATTAACAACAACAGCCCACAGGAACATTTTTAAAGAAAATAAAGAACTACAACTAATACAAGGAGAGAATAAACCGAATAGACGAAAATAGATGCTGGAAATGCAGTAAAGAGGAGCTGATTGCAGCATGCTCAATTTAAAAAAACTAGACCTAAGAAATGGAACTTTGCGGAGAAGGTAACTTTGTAATTTTGACCAAAAGAGAAGCTATCATTCTAAAGCATTCTAGCTTACAGTAATATCATTCTAGAGTGGGAAAACAAGATACGAGATTAGAGAAAAATATCCTACATGGGAAAGACATCAAGACATCACTGTAAGGTTCAAACGCCTTCAATTGGTAAAGTAACACCAAAACACATCAAAGAAGATTTGGGTATGAATCTAGACCAATAAAACAAATAGAAATGAGCCCCCCATTATGTCAAAAAATTTCCACTGAATAACTAGTTTTACATAACTCAAATCGTCAACAATATGAACAAGAATTATAATGCACTCGATCAATACCATTTTCCATCAGAATGCTCAAGCAAGTGGACACATAATGTTGATCAATCACCCCAAAGTATAAATTTGCCTCAAGAGTTCAACAGTAAACTTTTAATTAGAAATAAAACACCAGCTAAAACGAGTTAAGGTCAAAATAGGGTTACCTTTTCGAGGGCAGCGAACTAGAGACAGCGTGAGCAGAGCCACGATCTTCCTACCACAAAACTCAAATACGAACAACAACAAGAAAACTGAGCAAAATCTTGATTCTCAAACGAAACTTGAGGGAACCGATGGCAAAACGAGATGGAAACGTGATACTCAGACCGAAACTAAATTGTCTCTGCCTTCAATGTATTTCTATATATTTTAGCTATTTTTACTTAAGGCTACTCTCAGTGTTTTCGCTAAAAAATCCCCCTCTTTGACGTTAATGGAAGGAGAGTATATATAGGAAATAATGGAATCGATTAGGGGGAAAACGGGTGGATTTTGAAATTCGAAAATCACCTTCCCCTTAAGTTGAAAGTTGTCAATTGTCCCATCTCAACAATCTTCAACGGATTGATAATGGAGAGGGAGGCGTTAGGCTCGAGGTCGTGATTAGCTGCGGGATTTCTGGTCTGAGCGACTNGGTTACCTTTTCGAGGGCAGCGAACTAGAGACAGCGCGAGCAGAGCCACAATCTTCCTACCACAAAACTCAAATACAAACAACAACAAGAAAACTGAGCAAAATCTCGATTCTCAAACGAAACTTGAGGGAATCGATGGCAAAACGAGATGGAAACGTGATACTCAGATCGAAACTAAATTTTCTCTGCCTTCAATGTATTTCTATATATTTAGCTACTTTTACTTAAGGCTACTCTCAGTGTTTTCGCTCAAAAAATCCCCCCTTTTTGACGTTAATGGAAGGAGAGTATATATAGGAAAAGAATGGAATCGATTAGGGGGAAAACGGGTGGATTTTGAAATTTGAAAATCACCTTCCCCTTAAGTTGAAAGTTGTCAATTGTCCCATCTCAACAATCTTCAACGGATTGATAATGGAGAGGGAGGCGTTAGGCTCGAGGTCGTGATTAGCTGCGGGATTTCTGGTCTGAGCGACTGTTCTCGTCTGGTTTCGCTGGATTTCAGCGATTTGGTCTCGAAGAAGACAAGTTACAGAGGTCTGGGTCGGGTCGCGTATGCTAGTGTACGTATGTTGTGTTGGGATGGGATGGGAATTATTTGGTATTGAAGGATATTGTTGGACTGAATCTTTGGTATTAAAATATAAGGGAATGGGCTGATATGAATTGGAATGGGCTGCTGAAATGAGTATAGTGGGCTTGATTAAAATTGGGTTGTGACAATGGCCCAAAGTTAGTCCAAAAGTGAGTTAAGGCAAGGTAAAATAAAAGACGAGTTAATATAAATTAATTAATGAGCTTCTTAATCTTAACAAAATAGAATAATTAACTTAATTATAAATTAATTAATTCAAAAATATAAACCAACTTACACTAAACTAATTAATAAAATATTTAACCAAAAAATAAATTCTTTTGAGATAATTTCTGAACATTCACAAAATATACTAATTATATACATAATTATCTAAAAAACAAATATATTATTTAAAATTTATAAAAAAAGTGACGAAACTATTTAAAATAGCTTGCACACTAAATTTATTTTATTTTTATTTTTTTGCAATTTTTATAAAACTACTTATTTTAAATCGTTTGAAATTGAAGAAGCTCGATGATTAATTTATGTTGTGGAGGGTCAAAATTGGATGTCAACATTAAGTAGCCAAACCAAGGGTTCGCTTGGGGCCAGCAATGGTCTCCGAGTGTCGGCCACATCCAGGGTGTAGGCTCGGGGCGTGACAGGCTCACTAGCCATTACTACTCACCCAACGCCCAGAGATGGTTGACTATGCTGTGCTGGAGGATGCGTCCATCGGGCAACCTTACCGATGTGACCTATTCTCAGTCCTTATTGGTATCTTGCAGTATTGCTGGGATCCCATTGAATGTGTGGGAGCAGATAGTGTCTGAGTGGAACGACTTCTACCACGGTACTAAGAAATCACCTTTCCTTCCTAGTTTAGTTTCCGTGCTTTATAGGCGAGCATGAGTGCCGTATGGACCACGAGGTGGAACATGACGATGCATTCATTGTTGAATAGAACTTATTACCTCCAGAAGGCTTCAACGTTAGATACCTTTATCATGATCCACGATTGGCTTCTGGAATATCTTTCTGCAATGAAAATCCCTGTAAATTTGATACTATTTCATTGTCACTCGACATTACAATTTACTGTCAATTCTGATCATTGACAATCAACAACCTGTAGACTAATAATGCACTAATAATTAACCTGTAATGTTTTAGCACAATAAACTCTCCTATGGGCATACGTTGATCCTTCCTTTTCCTTTTTTCTTAACTTGTAACAAAGAAATCATTGTGCAACTCTTTCTGTTAAGATTTAGCACATGTCAATGGATACTATGACAAGTCAACAACAATAAGCAAAAAAAGTAAGAATCAAAATATTGGATGGTACAAAACGTCGAGCAAGTTGAGCCATGACCAGCACACATGTCATGAGGGATAACTTCTCTTTTACGGATATAATGAAAATACTCTCTTTATAGAGATAGAGATAGTAATATGTTAGCTCACACCAAGAATATAAAAGAAACAACTGCTTGCGAAACAGAGAAATGCAGAAGTCCATCAAATTACTTGAAGTTATGAATTTATTTCCTTCTAATCCAGCTAAATCTCTGAATTAACAACCAATGCAATGTGCCATAATTAATATACAAAAATATAATGCACTCCGCTCACGTCATTTATTAGCTACTAAATTTTTCATATATCGGGAACTTCATGTTGTTGCTAATAAAACGTGGTATTAGTAACAATGAAAATAAGGTAGGCTGCATGCTACGATAAATGCAAATTAAAGGTAGCAACTTGGTTAAGATGGAAAAAAGAGTTTGTAGAGAGGAAAGAACATTAGAATTGCATGTGCATCTCATTCATCACATTTTATGCCGCACAAGCCTTAACGTGTAAGAGGCTAAATGAACTTGTGTGGTGTCCAGGGGATGGTATATATCAAATCAATCATACATCTCCATGTTGAACATAACTTATTACTGCCTGAAAAATTCAACATTAGATACCTTGGTAATCATCAAAAAATTGCTTCTAATATGGACCGTTGCATCGCGTTGGTGGTTAAACATAATAAGCATTAAGGACCATTTGGGTGCATATGAGAACATAATCATGTCATCCACATAGATCTGGTCAGACTCGATGTTTTCTTTAAGAGATTTGGGGACATGTTTAGTTGATAGATGCATGCTACCTTCCATACTATACTTATATTAGAAATTAACATGTTTTAAGTGTTTTCTTTCATCGTTAAATATTATGCCTTGTGTCTTTGTAGCACCTTTGAAAATCTTGAGTTGAGATCTTTTGTCTCATTCCTAAAAGTTCTGTTTAGGATTTCATAGAATCTTCTGCATGACTTTGTCTTACTTCAACTACGTACTCTGTGTTACTAGCCTATATATGAAAGGATCTAGAATCTCAATATATTGATTAACTTCTTGTTTGCTTCGGAGCCCATTTGTATTTCCTAGAGTAGTTTAGTGATATGATTAGTCTCATATATCAACCACATGCATATGCTTAAATTAGTATTTCAACCAATATAGAATCACAAGGGACAATCGAATCAACTCGGAACAAAAAGGGGAATCGCTAGAATAAAATGTAAAAGCCATCCAAAATAAACAAGGACATAAAAAATTTAAAGCTACAAGAATGTGGCATTCACATATTATAGCATTCCACTCACCATACAAAGAGTCTCTTCAAGAGTATTAGCTTCTTATTTTTGTATTCTTAGTGTCTTTTTATTCAATCACATGAGCCTTTAATTATCCTCTAACATCAGCATCACTGGATTCCTAATTGTTTCTTTATACGGCCTCATCTTGAACTTCAACTTGATTTCTCATGTGAATCCTATATTAAAGTTGTCCATGTCTCTTGTTTATGAAATGTTACCATAAAGCTTACATTTTCCCGGATAAAAGTGAATGTGATTTTTGTAAAACCCTGAAATTTTTTAATCTAAGAGCTGAAACATTCTTCATTTATGTATAAGATCGTAACAGGTGACTCTTAAATTGTGCTTAGGTATTAAGCTCAACTATTTAGTGTGAGAATAAATTTAGAGATGAATTAAGGTGACGAGAATCCCCTAGCACAAAGTTGAGTTGAAATCTTCCTTACCGATTAAGTTTTGATATAAGATTCTACTTGAGTCAACTTCAAACGACCATATCTCTTAGAATATGAAGAGTTATGTAACTCATAGTATAACACCCCGAAAATTTCTAAGCTAAGGCACGAACTATTCTTTATTTACATGTAAGGTCGTATTGGGTGATTCTTAAATTGCTCATATGTGTAAAGTAAATTCTTTAGTGTGGAATGAATTTGGATATGAATCAAGGTCACTAGAACCCCCTAGCACAAAGTTGAGTCGAAAGCTTCCATAATAATTAAGTTTTGATGTAAGATTCTACTTGGGTCAACTTCAAATGATCATATCTCTTGAAATATAATGAGTTACATGGCCCATAACCTATCACATTAAAGGTATTTGAATCTTCTTTCCAAAGCTACCAATTTTGCGTCAATCTGAGCTCCAGTGCAGTGACGAATTAGCCGATGGAAAAAATACTAAAAATGGTCATTTTTTTCATTTTACCTCTAAGAAACCCCTAAACTAATATTTTTGACTAATTAAAGGCTCGAACCAATCAAATTTTTATCTCTTAATCAATATTCTCTTCTCTGTCAAATCCAAGGCAAAACCCTAAGGAAAAATCAAATTAGAAGACTTTCATTCAAGATTCTTCTTCAAGATAAGTCCTTATCCGAGAATTCCATTCTTTCCAACTCAAATTCCTCCATACAATTATGAAACACTAACGAAAATTATAATTCTTAACCATAGAGATTTCAAGAAACTAATTCAAGAATCTCAAGAAAGGTTTTCTTGATTGTTCTCCTTCAAGTTAGGGTTTCAAGGCTTCTAATCAAGTTCTTCTTCAGGATTCTTCAAGAACCTTGTTCTTTCAGGTATGTAAGGCTATCATAGTATTGGACTAGCTCGTCCTCACACCCTACATCTACTTTTAAATTAGTAAAAGAGTAATCTAGGGTTCTATCCCTTGATTTCAATAATCTTCAGATGAGCTGATTTTGAGTTCTTGATTCTTTTTGAAATTATATTCCTAATTATTGAATTGATATATGTTATAGATTTATTAGTTGATTCATTCATGTCTATATATTTCAGCATGAACCCTAAGAATTGAGTATTCTTGAGATGACTAGCATTGTTGAGTTCTGAGTATTGAGTTTTCTATATTGTTATTGAGATCCTTGAGTTGATTCGTTTATGTCTATATTTCAGCATGAACCCTATTTTGAGTTATAAATTTTGAGATATTTTTAAGCCAACATTTTTGTTTCAAACTGAGTTTTTGAGAGAGTAAAGAGAAGTATGAGAAAGAGTTCTAACAAAAATTTGAGCATGAGTATAAGAGAGCTAAGTATTTCCCAAATGTTTCATTTTTAGATGAAAAATTGAGTTTTATTTTGAGAAAAGTAAAAGAGTTTTACAAAAATTAAGTATAGAGCAGTTACCTCTTTTAAGAGGATGGTTTGAGCAATTATCTCAAACTAGAGAAAGAGTATGGTTTATACATTTGAGCATGAGTAGATATATCAGAAAACTACTCACGGAGAAGCAAAACATCCATATATCATATGATAGTGTAACACCTCGAAAATTAGAACTAGAATCAATCAAAGGAAAAGTGAAAACCACAGAGGGGTCCACGGGTCGTGACGAGGACCCTGACCCGTCACCCTGCTCATGGTGTTGCACCCAGACTCTATCGATGACCACAGACGCCTAGATGGTCAATGGAGCATCACAAGGCCCGTGAGGTAATCTGTGAAAAGAGGCACAGAACCCCCCAAGCTACTGTGAAAGACCACAATCACCTAAACGGCCCGTGGAGCTTCACACGGACCGTGATGTTGTCCGTGAAATAGGCTGATCAGGTTTTGGAGTCTTAGGTCAACTTCAAACGATCATATCGTTTAGAACAAAATAAATTATATTAGGTGGCCCATGACCTATCAAATTAAATTATATGAATTGATGACTTGGATTTAATTATATGTTTTTCAACAAATTTCATGTGAACCCATGCATTGATCTATAATTTTTTACTATGAACCCTAATTTACATGAATTTATGAAGAAGCTTGAATCCATGAATATGTTTCATGAAATTATGCATGTTCTTATGAAAGTAATGTTTATGACACAAGTAAGCTTATAGATGAAGGTTTCTATATGTTTTATGAAGCTTGACCACATGATGTGAATGACATCTAGATTTGCCTCAATGCTTTTTGGACTATTTTCCTAAATTAGGTCTTGATTAGTATGGTATCCGGATATGCCATCTATGATTATAGACCATGTAGCAACCCTTCCGAAATAATATAAGCCAATAACCCACGAGATTTTTATGCATATATTGTCCTCACACTAGTAAAAAATAACATAAAAAGAATATTACCAACTTCCGAGTACCCAAACTAGGTCGTTCATGCTTCACACAATCATTCAAAATTAGTGGTAAATTTAATATATTACAAGACTTGGGTTTACACACCCCAAAAGAACCAAACATATAGACATACTTATTATACAACCCATGGTGACATGATCAAATTAGTCCTCAAAATTTCATGTAAATATACAACACATAGATCATGTACAAGTCCCAAGGCTTATACAAAAATAGATGCCTATATGCAAATGTGATCTTCCTTAAGGCTCTCAAAAGTTCCATCTCCAATGTCCAGCTTCATGCAACCACTCGATCATTACCTACGATAGAAACAACTATCGCTAAGCATATAACTTAGTGGTGTAAAAACTATAGGTTCGGAGTCATCCGATTCACCAAGCTCACTTTCTCAAGTCATGGGCAGCACCATCGAAATATAATAATTAAATCAAGTAAACAACATAATAAGAGTATCAAGTTCGATATTTAAAGATCCAAATGTCAAAAACACTCATAGCACCATTTTCCAAGAGATTCAATAACAAGGCTCGCCCAATAAATACATCATGTCGTCACACCAAGCACAAGCAAGTATCAAGAAGGGTCAATGCCCAATAATCAAGAGTACCAAGAACCATATTAAAAATTGCTTTCTAGTTCGTACTTAAAATGAACAACTTCCATTCTTAAGACGGACTAAAAATCTAGAGTCAAGATGAAAAATGATCCGAATCAAGAGGCATGCCAATAGTGACAAAGTCACAGCCACAAGAAGGACAAGGTCCCAACAAGAGTGCCAGGTGATCAAACAGTCCGTACAAGTGGGCGAGTTACACGAGTGTCTTTAACGTCTTAAAGGATACTAACACGACAATGCAAAGTGACAAGAGGTAACCAAGGTACCAAGATAACTTTCAGATATACCAGCAGGTAAAAAGAGTACAAGTACAAGTTTATACAAAAACCTCAGTGCTTTAGCAAAGAAACAGTCCAACACAACTTCGCGAGTTCAGACCGTAGACCAACCAACGTTTCAAGGTCCTCAACTTGTTCACGAGTATATACAACCTTAAAAATACAATTAAACAACTTTTTTAATTCCTAGTATCTCAATAATGTCAAAGTAAAACAGGATTATCATCACAAGTAAGCTTACCCTGTACAAATACGACTATGCTCCCAAAACAGTGATTCTGGCCAGCCTAGTACCTTATGTCGCAACTTAGATTTGAAAAGGAAAACGGCAAAACTAGACTTTATAACCTTCATGAAAGATGTAGGTACATCTCTTAAGGTTGCAAACAAACAAGAATCACCAAAAAATATATTTTTTACAAAAAAATATATTCAAAACACTAACAGTTATCCATACAGGATTTCTACTTTCGAACTTTGGACAGAACTTGTCCTAGGTTGTGCCCCATATTTAGAATCCATAAAAGCTAAATTAGAGTTTTACAGAAACATAATAGTTGTAGGTCTACGAATTAGCTTACCAGATCATATTTATTCACTGTAAACGAAGTTCTATAACTCAAGTTATGCTTTAAATACTAAACACTACCCAGCTCCAAAACAGATTTTACCACTTACCAAAAAGAAGTGTGTGTCTCGAATTCCAGCCAAAAGGGCCAAATTTTTCTCTTGTGATTTTGAAGAACAACTTATTAGATAATGTTCTAAGGTTCTTATACTTCAGATGAGACAAATTTGACTAGAAGAGGTGTCAAAATATAGTCTTAAAAGTGACGTTTATCACAATGCACAGCTGTCTCCAAAAGGTGGTTGCCCAAATAATTGTGTGCTCCCTAAAATGCATACTTATACACTTATATATATATATATATATATATATCCCTCACCTCCTTTTAAAGTCATACATAATTCTTATTAGAATATTACGAAAATACCCCAATACAATACCTTAAATTACGATCACAATTTATGTTAAGCAAGTTTTCAATTATCACAAAACTTCAAGTTCCCAAAATGAGAGTAAAACATATTGTAGTAATTAAGCAATGGTAAATCTACATGCGACTCTTGGTTAATATTTAGGGGTGTTACAAACCACGCTTTCAAAATTATTTCCATTAGTAGTAGGCATCTCTAGCATGAAGTGAATGACTATGGGCCTTAAAAGCTATTATGAAAAGATCATGGATGGTGAAAGATTTTCTCACGCATGGTCTAAGGAGCTATCCTATGATGTTTCTAGCTTGGATTAGGATCTTAATTGTACTTTTCTGTGGATTCTAAGATAAGATGAGTAAGATTAAAGACTATTCCTTGGGATTTATGCTTAGCACCGAGAGGATATTGAGATGGAAGCTCTCCCGTAGCTTGAGGTCGGGTTTCTAGTAGAAATCTCTTTATCCCATACCTATGTGCCCCCATAGGATGATTGTCTTAGATAGACATTAGCTAGTGGATCCACATAAGATAGAAGTTCATGATCCTTAACTTGGCAAGTAGCACACCCCTTTTCGGTATGGGGCACACATTGGATTTCATGTTATAGCTCGCATGGTCTATATGTCGGCTAACGTTAAACTTCCCACAAAAAGAACTAAGTTGATTTCTAATGTTTTATGAAGCTTCCTTTATGATTTAAAGATGCACTAACCATGTTCATGATCTATGAATCTTCTTAAATGATTTTATTATGTTTTAACTTGGTCATGCATTCCATATTTTCGATGATGTCCCTTTATGATCATGCCTCATGTTTTATTGCATTCCCCTCATACTTAGTACATTCCATGTACTAACTCATACTTTTTCCCACATTGATTCACTAATGAAGGGTCTGACGTTCCCATTCCGCATCTCCATGGCAAGTGATCACTTTAGTAGATTTGAATATTCGTGAGTCCTCATGTTCCGAGGATCGAACCCTTTATTGCTTATTGTGTTTACTTTGCCGTATTGTATGTGATGCATGTGTTACGTCTTAATCACTCTTGATGTACTAGATGACTTTGAGACTATGTTAGATTTTCGTTACATTTTGTCAAACTCTTTATGATATTAAATTCTCTTTTGAACTCTTTAAATTCTATTATCGTATACGATGTATGCTAAGTGGATTGTGTAGGGCCTCTCGGGGTTTTATACGCCATGTCACGTCTAGGGTGTTCTTTGGGTCATAACAAATAATGACCTCAATAACCTATACACTAATTCCAAGGTGATGTGGTTGACCTTATGAATGTTAAACATCCTAGAAAGCAACTTACGATCTAAAAGAGTCATGTAACTCCTGATTTTCCATCCATACCACAAGTCATTATCATTTTTGTCAAGCACCGAGTTCATGATAATCACTATGGGGGGGGCACACTACTTTCTAATCTTAGAATTTGATGTCATGCTACCTTACAAACTTCTATTATACCTCTAGGTGAGGTGTATGGAAGATGAGATGGCATCAAATTCTAAGATAATATTATAGTGTACCCCCCCCCCCCCCAACCATGGTGATTATTATGAACACAACTCTTAAGAAAGATGATAATGACAAGTGGATTGGATGGGATATAAGGAGTTGCATGACATTTTTCAGTTCTTATATTGCTTTCAAGAATTTTTTACATTCAAAAAGACCATGACGCCATCATGGCCTTAGAGTATTGGTTTTTGAGGCCACTGTTGTGGGATACATGTAGGCTCTACTTCTTATTGAGTAGTTTTCTAAAAAAGGAATAGATAGATATATGTGTTAATATTATCACATTCTCTTTTATCCTAGGGTGAAACGTAAGTTTTATGGTTACATGGAAGAAATAAGAGACATGAAAAACTTCAAAAAGGTTTCACATGAGAAATCAGGGTTGAAGTTTGAGATGAAGTCATATAAATAAACATTTTGGAATCTAGCGATGTAGATGTTAAAGAATAATCAACAATTCATGTGGTTTTAGAATTAAGCCGCTACGAATCAAAAGAAAGATAATACTTTTGAAGAGACTTTTTGTCTGGTCAACAACAAGCACCATCAGACAGTGGAAGAGAACAAGATCGTTAGGGTAAAAATAAAGATGCATTGTAAGAGAAACATGAAGAGATGAAGTATCAAGGTCAATTTTTCAAGGATTNTGAAGAGACTTTTTGTCTGGTCAACAACAAGCACCATCAGACAGTGGAAGAGAACAAGATCGTTAGGGTAAAAATAAAGATGCATTGTAAGAGAAACATGAAGAGATGAAGTATCAAGGTCAATTTTTCAAGGATTCATTCTTCATGATTTACTATGGCAGGACTGCTTAGGAGATAATAGAATATGTGTGATTAGATGTGATCAAAAAATCTTTTTTCAAATATTTCTCCAACTATTGAGGATCATCGAGGCATGGTAGAGAAAGTTGCAAATTTATCAAACTTCATGACAAAGAAATGGAAGAATTTGTGGAAGAGAGGGAGAATAAATTCATAAGAGCTCATATGATCATAGTGTTCCTCTCTTTCAAAAACTTTTCCATTTCCTTGTCTTGAAGTTTGATAAATTTTCCAACTTTTTCTGCCTTTACTCGGTGATCCTCAATAGTTGAGGGATCTTTTGCAAATGATTATTTGATCACCTCATGTTGCTCATGTTGTATTTTTTCCTTTTCAACCTTCTATCATTGTAAATCATTTTGAGCTAATCTTTGAAAATATGCTCTTGATACTCCATCTCTTTCTTGTTCTTCTCATAGTGAATCTTTGTTTTCAACCTAACAATCTTGTTCTCTTCCACTGTCTCACAATGCGTTCCACTCTCTATATAAGTCTTTTCAAGAGTATTATCTTTTTTTGATTATTAATGTATTTTTCTTTAGTCACATGAGATGTTGATTATCTTCTATGATCTGCATCGCTAGATTCCAAAGAGTTCCTTTATATTACCTTATCTAAAACTTCAATCTTGATTTATTGC
>NC_064285.1:8766341-8767694 GCF_019186545.1 Solanum stenotomum
CAGGGAAACACAATGGAGCAAGGGCAAAACGAAATTAGAACATAGAGCAAATAAATTCATGAGAAAAATACAAAAAAACGCAGAGAAATGTATAGCTGTGAAATTAGTCGGACCCCGAAATCGTCAGACGTAAATGGTGGTGAAATTGAGACCAAAGTAATATCAACTATTAACTGTTACTAATCTTTAAAAAAAAATAGCTGAAGTAAAATAATTTCTAATTGAAGAATGTGTAGCATGAGGGTGGTTAGTTGTTACATTTGTTGCTTTTAAAAGTATCATGAGAATGCTTTTCGAATAATTTCGTCATAAACTACATTATATGTAGAATGATCATTTGTGTCCTCTGCTGTAGGCGGGCGTATTAATATTTTTACGTTTTCTGAACATTTTGCTCTAGATAAAGCAACATAAAGTTGTCCATGTGAAAAAACTGGTTCACGCAAATATATTCCAACAAAATCTAATGTTTGACCTTGAGCTTTGTTTATAGTCATAGCAAAACATAATCTAATTGGAAATTGTGTTCTTTTGAAGGGAACTAGTAGCTTCTCATCTTGTGATGCCAATAATGGTATCTTTGGAATAAAAACATGTTTATTTTTAAAATCACCACTGGAAATAGTAGCACTGATAACATGTGACTTAAAATCATGACATATCAATCATGTACCATTGCATAAACCTTCAGTAGGATTTAAGTTTCTGTAACGACCCTAAAAACGAACTAGTGAAACTAGAGCCTCACATGTGAGTTTGGAGTTGAGAACTTGATGAAATGATGAGAAATGATAGTGACGTCCGGAAACTAGTCATTTGAACTAGTGAGTTGTAAGGGTCAACTTTAAATGGTCATATCTTTTAGCTCAAAACGAATTAGGTGGGCCATTACCTATCCTATGAAAGGTCTTTGAGTCCTCTTTCCAACGCCACCGAGTTTGCCCAATTCCGACCTTGGAGTAAAAAGTTATGCCCGAAATATGAAGTACTGTCAGGCTGCAAAGGGCGAACTATGACGGGAAAGGGCACAATTTTTAAGTCAAGAATTTATGGGTCCTTAGTCCTTTTCCAAAATTGACCCTATGCTATTATTTTCCTTTCCTAGCAACTATAAGACCTTTTTATGACCCAATTCCTTTCATTTAATAAGAATTTCCAAAATCATTCCCTCTCTCAAATATTTCTCTCAAGTTCAAGGAAGAAGAAGGGTGAAGAACTAGGGTTTCAAATTGGAGGCTTCTTTCATCAATTTTCGTGGGCTTTTTCAATATTAAGGTATGGGGATCCTTTATCCTTGATCATTCTTTCTTTCAAGGAGCCCAATCAAAAGGTTTTCAAGGTCTTTCAAATACA
>NC_064285.1:8769378-8806136 GCF_019186545.1 Solanum stenotomum
GAAATGTCCTTATCTAAGGTAATCTTGAGGAACACTTAAGTGTGCTTGAAGAGGTTGTATGGGCGGTCACTTCTTGTCTTACTCAAGTGTGTCTTAAGATTATATTAGGTAGAGGTCCTATGGTAATGAAATGACATGTGTTCTTTTAAAGTTAAGCATGGGTTGTATATGGACATATGTTGATTATATGTATGGTGGGCTATGGTCTTATATGTTAATGTTGACTTGTATTATGTCTCTTATACTTGTAAAGGAATGGTTTTATCAAATTGATATGAAAGCATTTATTCTTTGAAAATGTCCTTTTTGACATGTTTTTTTGCATGGTCTCCATACTTAGTACTTAATTGTGCTAACCCCTTTCTTTCCCTTTTTTGAACTAAAGTGTAGGGATTTGGAGAAGATGACATGTCATGGCTTTGATAGGTTTCTAAGTGTTGAAGATGAAGACTTGGTGAGTCCTCATAGATTCGAGGACAATCCCCAATACGTTATTTTATGTCTTTTAGTATTGTTTAAGTTGTGTACGGGATTAGTCCCGAAATTTGTACTCTAAAGTATTAGATGGTTTTGAGACATCAAGTATAAAGTCTAGAAAGTCTTCCGCTTGCTATTGTTTTTTTTTATGAAATATTTTCTTGGTAAAGAAAGTTTTTAATTCCTTATGGTTTTAGTGTCTATGCGATGAATGAATGCTAAGAGGCTTGTATTAGACCTCTTCGAGGTCGAGTACGCCGGTTACGACTAGGGGGTGATCCCGGGTCGTGACAGTTTCTTAATAATATAACTGGACAATTTTTTTTCAAAGTTAATCTATAAGGTGGTAAGTTAGCAGGATGTAAGGTATGCAAGAAATCTTCAAATTGGCACTGATCATTTGGTTCTATTGTTTCATCAATAGCTGTATGGACTGTAGCATCATTGGGAAATCTATGTATAAGAATGTCATTTATTTCATGAACAAAATCATTTTTTGTTGTCAAAATAATACGGGAAGTTATAAAAGATGGATTAGAATAGAATGTACGGAAATCAGGATAAGTTACATTAAACAAACGATTCAAAGATTCTATTTCATGTGTAAAGGGAATGACAAAATTATTGGGAATTTCAATTTTGTTGCAGTTGTTAGTTTTTTCCTGTCCATTTCCAATTCTCATTAAATATGCAGAAAATGCTGGATCTTTTTTTGCACGCATGTTTTCAGATAAGCATAATTTTTTGAGATGATTCCAAATATGGGAGTATAATAAACTTTGACCAATAAAGTCTTCTTTTTTCCCATTACGAACAACAGGAAGTGTTTGTCTAAAGTCTCCCCCCAAAACTACAACTTTTCCACCAAAAAGTGTTTTTGTATTCATAAGATCTTTTAAAAGTGTATCAAGAGCTTCAATGGTGTTTTTTTTTTGCCATTGAGACTTCATCCCAAACAATTAACTTTGAATCTTAAATTAGAGTCGCTAATGAACTTTGTTTACTAATATTGCAACTGAAATTTTCATCAATGTCAATAGGAATTTTGAAACGTGAATGAGCTGTTCGTCCTCCTGGAAGTATTGAAGCTGCGACACCAGAAGTTGCAGTTGCTAAAGCTATGCATCCTTTTGTTCTTATAGCAGCCAACAAAGCTCGATAAAGAAAAAATTTTCCTATTCCAGCAGGACCATCAATGAAAAAAGCTCCTGATTTATTGGAATATACTCTTTCAAGAATTATGTCATATGCCCTTTTCTGTTGAACATTCAATTTGCTTTGTAGATGTATATCTTTTTCACAAACTATTATATTTCTTTCGAAATATATTTCTTTGGCCTCATTAGTTGTTTTAGAAAAGCTAACATTTCCAAATATATCTTTGAATTCATTTATGTTATGTCCCATTGAAAGTAGAACTTCATTAATATGATTTAAAACTAAGTGGTGGATATCCTTTTTTGTAATAGTTGAAATTATTTTAAAATCTTCTGACATAGAGTCTTCATATTTTTTCCAAAGATCTTTTGGGTTACCAGGATTACAATAAACTAATAATGTTGCAAATAATCTTCTTAAACTATAAGGCATTTGATAGCTTACAACTTCAGACATACACTCAATTAAGTTGTTATCAGAATGTAATAAGCCATTTTTTTCTGCAGCTTCTCTAAATGTATTGTAGCATTTTCCATCTATTGTACGTAGATCTTCGTACGATTTTGGTCCTCTTATGTTCATTAGAAGCAACCTAAGATAATATCTTTCTCCTTCGGTTGGATGACATGTGACAAAATGTCCAATAGTAAGGCGTTGTTTTCGATGTGACCACATTTTGTATGATGATGACCATACAAAGTGTTGAGGAAACTCTTTATATAGTAAATTGAGATTTATAGCATCATTATTCATAAGAAAAAATTATGTTAACATGGTTTTCTTTATCATTGAATTGTTTATTATTTGATCAACAGTTTGGTTATTTTTGAAAGAAACAAATTGTTGTCCATCAAGATGCAATTGCAACTGGCAAACACTTGGAGTCATTTCACTTATTGAAAAAGCAAACAGACGCCACGCAGCTTCTGGAGGAGAAACCCATCTAGCAGATTGGTATTCTTTGATTTCATCTATTTCTATATTAGTATCATTATTATGTACAGAGAATGCAATTTTGTCATGTCCTTTGCAAATATATTTGTAAATGTAATTGATAACCTTAATGTCAGAACATATTTCAACATTAATATGACAACTGAATTTCTTAAGTAAAAATGGATTGTACGGGACAATCCAAGAATTATCAATGTTGTGTCCTCTAACTTTGATTGGTGTGATCATTTTTGCTCTTTTGTAAAGTGGATAAGAATTCTTTCCTTTGGTTGTTTGTTCAGTAAGTTGTTTTGGATATTTAAACTTACATTTTCCTTCTTTTTGCATGCAAGAATTTGAAGGATTTAAATACCCACAAGGACCATGGATCATGTGCTTGGTCACAAGTTTGTATAGATGATGGTCAATATGACGATCAGGTAATTCAGCGCATACAATCTTATCATATGATTGTGGTGTTAGCAATTTATATTCATCCATAAGTATAATGAGAAAATGGGCATGTGGAAGACCTCGTTTTTGAAACTCAATTGTATACATAAAAGCTGCAATCTTTCCAAATATGTTGGTTTTTTGAATATCTGTTTTAAGTTCTTCTACTTTTGCTCTGAATACTCTACTGACTAAATAAGGTCTGTTTTGAACTTCTTCCATTGGCTGTAAATGTTGTTGTATTTCAGGCCAACAAGGATTACAAGTCATCGTCAAAAATATGTCTGGTTTTCCAAAATATTGTACCAAAGCAATGGCATCCATATATCTTCGACGCATATCTCTTGGGCCTCCTATGAAACTACCAGGAAGGAATTTTTGTCTGCCAATATTGAAAGCATCTCTTTCTCCTTGCCTCAATAAATCAATAATTCCTTGAAAGGCTTCAACTCTAAATAGATCTTGATTAAATGAAACAAAATCTAATCTTTGTGTCTCAAGTTTGATATATTGGTCAACTATGTAGTGTTGAAATACTCTACCAGAATGTAAAGTTTCATTTGGTTCTTCATCTCTTATTTGAATTTTATAACAATAATATTCACGACAAGAAACAGTCTCTCTTTTTCTTAATCCTTTTGATAAAACAGTAGATTCAATGTGAAGAAGTGTATCAATAGAAGTGATGTTTTTTATACTTGGTAGTTGCTCATATTCAGAAGAAATTTGCGTTTTGGAATAACTATATGTCTTGTTGAATTTTTTAATACTAGAATGCCAGCCATTTTGACCATAAGGAAACAATAGTGGATATTGTAATGGGTCATAACATCCATAATAGTAATTGACCAATTGGGTTTTGTTACTATGAGTGTAAATTCGAATATGTGGTGTGGGAATTTTATCATTTAGTTGATCTTCAATCCAAATTGCCCCAACTTCAAATGCAGTTGGTAAGTTATATGTTCTTTGGTCTAAATTGGAACTTTAGTTTAGAGCAATGTAAAATTCAGATAAATTAGGAACAACTGTTAACGATCTAAGAAAAGTAGAATAAGGATTAAGTTTGAGTATATCCATGAATTTTGTAACAATTAGCTCATTAAGATTATCTGATAACGTCATTCAATTTGTTAGCTCATTTTCATTATCATAGAAATATAATTGTAAGTTTTTTGCTTTTCCTATTGAGGGTATCAAATCATCAATGAAGTGATACATTTGTCCTTGGACTTTAAATGTATAGATGCCACGATTTCTCTTTGCTAATTCTCTATCATAATGTACTCCAAGTGAAGTGAAGGCAAACATATTATTGTAGGCTCTACTGTAAGTGCGAAAATGTTGACTTTCTTTGGAGTCACCCAAGAACAAATTTCGCAACTCAATAGGCATCTTATGAGAACCTAATCTAATTGATCCATTATCATAACAAAAACCTGGTGATTCATATCGAAACCTTTTTGCTACACAAAATTTGCAATTTGGAACTTTCTTTAAAACCAAGTAATCTTTTGGCAATAAATTATCATTTTGTAGATTGACTTCTAACTTATTTCTACCTGTGCAAGGTAAAAAGCAATTATTTGTTATATATAAAGTGAAAACAATACATTGTCTTTAATGATTTTCGTAGAACGAAGCATACTTTTATTTGCAGTACGTGTTGAAGGTAATTTGCTTGGAACATGAGATGTAGCTGATGTTGATCCTAGTATAAGGAGTAGAAATATTTAGAAATAGGTAGGTAATTATGAGAAATGAATATAGTCAAAATAGTTGAAGTAATATTTTTGAACTGACCTAGTTCAAAGGTAGATAAGCAACTAACTATATGTTCTCATCTAGTTGTAGTACCTGGTAGGTTTGTAGGTTTGGAAGCTGCAACAAAAAAATGAGCAAAGTAAATGTATCAAGAGTAGGTTAGTTGAAGCGTGTAACTATAGCTATAGATATTTACAAGAGAGATTTCACAGAAGGAAGATAAGAATATGCTTAGCTAACGTTGTTGAGGAGATAACGAAGAAGTGGTAATTGTAAGAGCAGCAGTATTATTTGATTGATGAAGGGATTTTTGTCTTTTTGATTCAGCCCTTTTTTCTCTTAGCTGGGATAAAAGTAATTCTTTTCTCTGCGGTGACATTTCTGCATATCTAGTACGTCGACGCGAATTTCTATGAGAAGTTCGTTCTTGGGCAAGCACGTTATCTCTATTTTCTTGTATTCCTGTTTGAAGTAATTCATGATTTCTTTAAATAATTTATAACCTAATGTAATGTGGGGAAAATACATAGAATTGAACAAAAAAAAACCTTGTGCTACCATGAGGGCAATATGGACTAATCAGAAACATCATATAACTATTACAACATTTCGATGGAAGTATGCATGGAAAAGTTGGTCAATTGATTTAATGAGTTGTTGTTCCTACAGTCAGTACATGATATGTTGTCTTCGAAGACATAAGATTGTACTTTAGAACAAACGAAACATAAGTTATGTAATAGAAGATGTTTTGACAATTTAAAGTCTGTGTGGTAGTTCAATAGCCATATAAACAACTTTATGTTGCTGGGAAGGATGAATCTATTGTCATTATTGTGTTGGACAGTTTTCATCATTGAAAGAATGGAAAAGGAAAATATAACTTCATTAGGTTGTCTCCCACCATCACGAAAGCAAGATAATTATTGCAAATATTCTCCGAAAGTAAAAATACTATATATTCCAAAAATCTCAGTACAGAAAAGAATATTGTCACGATGATTCACTATTAGCACTAAAATAGACTGAAGATACCATATGGCAAATAAATTAGACATATTATATGCACTTGCAAATGACTTGTGACAATTTGAAAGCACCTAACTTTTATTCATACGTGTAAAGTGATTCTGATTTAAAAATAAGGATAATCTTTGGCTGTTGCTATTGTCAAAGTTCCATCTATTCCTAGGAATAGAAATATTTAGAGATAGCTAGGTAAGTATAAAAAATGAATATAGGCAAAATAGTTGAAGTAATATTTCTAAACTGACCTAGTTCGAAAGTAGATGAGCAACTAACTATATGTTCTCCTCTAGTTGAACTACATGGTACATTTGTAGGTTTAGAAACTTCATCTGAAAAATGAGGAAAATAAATCTATTAAGAGTAGGTCAGTTCAAGCGTGTAACTATAGCTATAGATATTTAGAAGAGAGATTTCATAGAAGGAAGAAAAGAATATGCGTAGCTAACCTTGTTCAGGAGATAATGAAGACGTGCTAATTGTAAGAGCAGCAGTACTATTTGATTGATGAAGGGTTTTTTGTCTTTTTGATTCAGCCCTTTTTTCTCTTAGGTGGGATAAAAATAAGTCTTTTCTCTCTGGTGATATTTGTGCATATCTAGTACGTCGACACAAATTTCTGTCAGAAGTTGTTTCCTGGGTAGGCACATTATCTCTATTTTCTTCCATTTCTATTTGAAGTAATTCATGATTTGTTATAATGATTTATAACCTAATGTAACGTAGGAAAAATACATAGAATTGACCAAAAGCAATTGGAAGGGAAAAAGTAAACTATTTCAACAGAAGAATGTAATTATCTTTAAATTGAAGGACAGACAAACTGAAATATATATGGAAAGAAGAATGAGAGTAGCCACCATCATAGGCCCTTTGTGAACAGATGGACATATTAGGAATAGAACATGTCTATGACATTCGGCTTCTATGACATTCATCCTATATAAGCCTAATTAAATGAGTTTTTTGTCTTCGCAATGTTTCTTTAGCATAGAGAATATTTGGAGTGTATTATTCTTTTGAAACAAATAAAACAACTTATCACGGTTTTCACATATGAACGTTTTACATATGAAACAGAGAAATTCTGTAACAAGTATGATTAAAGACAGTAAAACGGTTCAGCTAACATATAGAGTGGATGTGTAAGCTTTTCAGGAAATGTAGGACAAATGATTATGTAGATTAATAAATTTTGACCCAAGGACTCGAAATATAAAGTAATTGTGCAGATTTCGCTCACTTTTTTGACATGTTATTGTGTTGGATACTAATGTGATATCATAAGTTGAACGCATCATATAATTCTAAATTTTGAAATGATGATATGGGTTTTTTCAGCATTCATGCCATAACCATTGTAGACGTAAGGTAGAGCCTAAGATGAGGTGTCAATTAGTGACGTTATAAAATGAAGTCCACATCTGTATTCATTTGTGTTTTAGTTGAACCTGTGTTGATAAGTTTACACACTTCGGTAATATTGTCTATGTAGATAGTAATGTTTGTGGGTTTATTTTAAGTTCTTTCTGAAGAGGAATGAGAAGAGAGCATAAGAAGAAATCTAGTGAGTTTAGCTACTGCAATGTTGTAATATTGTAAGAAATTGTATAAGACACTTACACCCTGGATGAAAAATGAATGTATCTGTAGAGAATGTTAGCACTATGGTATTTATCATGTTTGTACTCATAATCTTGTGATGTAGTTAATGTAACTCAGCTACAGTTAAGTGGAAATAATATTGGACGAAAGTGTATAATGAACTTTGCAGTTTGGCTATTCATAATAACTAACCTCTACGTTCAACTGTTTATAAGAGTTCTGTAGCGATATCAAAGGATTTCAGGCATATGATAGTGAAAACATTTTGCTAAGCCGATTCACCCAACTCAATAAGGCAACAGACTGATATTGACACTAAGCTAAACATAAAGATAAAGATTGTGGCAGCATAGGCAAATGTTACTTTTATGGTAGGTGTAAATCATGAAAAAGGTTATACTAATAGCTATAACGAATTCGCACGTTAATTGATAAAAGTTGCTGTTAAAATGTAAGTTCAAAAACATTGTTACCTGAACTGCATTTATTTTTTCGGTTTTTTTTTGGGAAATTTGAACAATCAGAAACAGGAGATTTATTTATTTCCTGCAAACAAACCAAACAGCCAATAAAGTAAGAACTTTCATAGTAGTTGCTGTAAAATTTGAAGAGGTTTATCAGATAAGACCATAAAGAATTGCGTGGAATGAAACGGAGATATACATACACATGAGTATTTGACTACTATAAGTGTGTAATGCACAAATTTGTTTGTGAAAGCTCTCAAACTGAAGCTACATCAGCGGAGCTGAAATGATTAAGCTTTCAATGGAAACTTTTGGTCTCAAACTGCTAAATGTGCGACTCTGTCGTATAGTAATTTTATCATTTTAAGGCTCCATTTTCTATTGATGTTACAATTGAGTTTTCCGATTGTTTAACTATGTTCCATTATCGGCTAATGTTAGAGTCAGATTATCGTACGTTCTTTGAGCTTACATCTTAGAATGTGGTCAGCATCCACATTTGTGTGGCATTTTGTAAAATGATTCCATTGCCAAATGGAACCAAAGAAAGAGCAATGAATATAAGGAATTATATTTTGGGTCCTACATGGAAGATTCAGCAGAATCCATAAAATCTAAGATTGAAGAGATTGGTGGAAATGTTTGGGTGTAAGCTGTTGTTCTGTGCACAAGTTGTATAGAAGTTATAGTGAAGATCAAGACTTTGACCAAACACTTTATTTGCATGTTCAATTATTTTGTCTACTTCATTGTTAATCTCAAAACAAGTAAAAGTAGCAGAACTAAAACTACTGGAGAAATGAAAGTAAGCGAAACTATTACCACATAAATCTCCCTAGCTGCACTATGTGCATAAAGAATCGAAAGTGATGTATGTATTTAGTTTTATTCTGAAACATGCAAGAGCAAATTAGATTAAATTGTTCATATGCACACGTATTAATTTGTTGTAAGAAAGGATGAAAGTAGCATTCAAGATGAAATTTTGTGTGAAATTCATGTTCTTAAGAAAACAGTGTAATAGAGAAATGAGCTAGGGAAGTATTTCATTACCTTGTTTTGCAGTAATGCAAAGAAATAATGCTTGAAAAGTGAAAGTTGTGTTGTATATCTTTTCTGTAACTGAAAGGAACATACATTAACCATAAAGAATTAGTAGAATATGAGAAAACAAAACTTCATCAAGTAAGGTTTAATATGTTGAAGTAATAGTTGGTTTGCAGTCATTTGATGCGGAAAATGGGGAAGTTGTGGACAGGAAAACAGAAAGGCAGGACGTAAATGTAAAAGTAGGTCACATAAGTACTTAATACATTGGAGAATGGCTTTCCAAGTAATATAGGCATTGCACATATGCAAAACAAAAGTACAGGAATAATGACTTATAAAACTGAGCTTAGATAATGAAGTTGCAGAAAAACAGTAGATTCTTTCAGTACTTTACAGGAAAAGGGAAAAAGCATCAAATGAAAGCAGCAACACAGAGTAAAATTGACCTTCTACCCGCATAAATGACCTTTTGATGTAGTAACAAAGCATTAACAGACTGTTGCCAAAGGAAGTTAGGACAAACAATGAACATAAATTAGAGAAGCATAAAAGAGCACATAGCATGTATCATACTATTAACTTTTGCTTCCATCTTCATCTCGTAACCATTTATGTGCAATTAGTTATTTCTCAATCATGACATACAGGTGTACAATTTGAACTATTAATTTTTTTGCAACATTCATACGCGAACATTCATTTGTTGTTGTTTTTTTTCCTACTTGAATTATGATTGTATATATCATTCATGAAAGGTTTTTTAGCATTTTCAGCCATGAACAATTAGTTCTGCCTCTATCCTCTTCCGTAAACTATCAGCATGTACATATTTTAAGGGGAAACCAAATGAGTTTTTATGTTTTTGTTAGATGACAGTGGACAGGAATAAATGCGTGAGATGAGAATGAAAATGATGGCACTACAGGTACTTTGTAGGCAAAATGAGAGCTCTATTCCTGTTGTTCGCCTTTCCTATATTACTCTTTACACTCTTGGCCCTTTAGGTATCAGGTGATTTATTTTTCTTAAAAATTACTTAAGTTTTTTGCACTATATCCAAGTAACAAGGAAGAGTTGATATTTTCCTGCTTTATGTTGTTACTAATTCATCTTATAAGTGTTAAGTGTTTGTTCTTTGTAATAATTCCTTGGTAAAATTTGGCAGACATGTAGATCCTAACAGACTACTAAGAGTGACAGCAATGTTGAAAAAAGAGAAAACCCAAAGGTAGCGTATTGATCTAACCACTGGCATGTAACACAGTTTGCAACATGGAACTATTTACATTGTCGAAATGTTGAAAATAATGCAGTCATCGTACAAAGTTATGGATTTTTTTACTCCAAAGTTAATTGAACTATCACCAAGACATGAACATTTGGTTGTTGCAGTTTTTTTTTCCAAGCTTAACTATCAGCATATGTGTAGAATAAAAGTAAATTGAAATCTGAAGCAGAACCACAAGAAATAAAAGAGGAAAGACTGACTCTGTTGGGTAGAAGTTTTTTTGTTAAAGAAAACCAATGTTAGGGTTGAGCTAATAAGATTGAAGTTGTCCAACGAAACATCGGTAGTGCATTTGCTAGCTAAATGTAGTGGTATATTAGCTTTTATCTCAAAGTTTTATCCAATCCCAAAACAACTTCTGATAGAAATACAACAGCAAAATCAGTGACTGTCCATTATCAATAGACAAAGTTGGAGAACTGAAAATTGTTTGAACCTTAATTTGAAGGTTGTGAAAGAACGTGGAACAAGTATACTACTTCAGAGTTGTAGCTGTTACTATTCGGTCATATGATGTATAAACTGCAGAAGCATAATAAACGGTGTATGTTGTGTAGAAAAACACAATAAGCAACAAATAAAAACAGAAAGAACAGTGTTGTCATAGTCGAAGTACAGTCATGTGTAAATCTGTTAAGACGCTTTAGCGGAGGTCAATGAACACAGAAAATGAGCTAGGAACAGAAAGCTAAACTAATAGCAACAAGTTACAATTGAAATCGATGGAAATAAAGGATAGAGCTTTGAAATGTGTGTGTTCGGGAAAAAGACATAAACAAGAGACATGTAGCAGAGAGAGATGATGCGCCTTTTGTATCATTCACGCACAAAGGAATACGTTGTAGAAAATCTGTGGGAAAAACAAATAAATTTTTTTAGTTTGCATTTGAAGATAGCACAAAACTTCACAACTTTGTAGAAGTTTTCTGTCCTTATTCAAGAATACAGGACCTAGAAAGTGGAGGGAAAAAAAACAACCAAAGAATGCTTACTCCTTTGAATTCACATTGCTAAAGAAAGCTAAGCTACATGACGAACCATTAATTTGGAATTTGCCTAAAGGGCTTAGAAATAGAAGTGACATCTATTGTTGAATGTAATAATTGTTTCTTCTCCAACAGACAACATGAAAGTTGTATTTTGTATTATAGTGGCGGTTTTTGTTATTTAGTTTTTTCCCTGTTATGTAATCGTAATATGTAAATGGCTTGTATATTGTAAGGATATTTAATTGGGAAAAAAGAAATGATAAGCTAATGAAACAAAGTAAGGATAAGCTTAGAAGCAACTATTTCCCTACAGTGCTAGGCCTAGCAGTTAATGAGTTTGAATAAGCATTAACAGTTTGGACTATCCAGAAAAACAGAAAATTGGACAAACTTCAAACGTTAATTAAAGGAGTTGAACAAAAAGTGATGTGCGAAGAGTGGAAACTAAATCAATAAGAGAAGTATTAAAGTAGCAGTAGAAATAAAGTACTGTAAGTTGGTCCTAGTAGCATTATGACAGATTTTCCTACTGGAGTGAATACTACAAATGGGTGAAATAACAATTCTAACTATATGTGAAAGTTTTTAGTTACAACTGAAGTAAAATATGAGACAATAGCTCCTGAGTCTATCAAATTGTATAGAGCATGGGAGAAAACATATAAGGTACCTGTGACCACGTGTGGGATGTCTGTGAATCTTGTGGACGGGCTAGCGTGTATATATGGTTTGCGTGGGCAGTTGAAGCAATCCCTCTAAAGTGCTGATAATGAAGAGGCTCCTACAGACCCTGCAGCCTATTCTGTATCAGCGGTATTTCTACCTTTCAGTTGCAGGCAATCTCCTGTAAAATGGAGTTACTATTTAGGAATATTCAATTGCAGGAAATTCAATATGAAATAAGTTAGAACGACACATCGAACAGTTGAAATGAATCATTAATTATATTACATGAAATATTTATAGCAGCTAATGATTTTTAATAGCCATTCAGAATTTGGAGTATCCGGAAAAACACAAAATTGAAGAAAGCTGAAACGATAATTAAAAGAGTTGAAGGAAAAGCGATGTGCAAACACTAGTAAATAAATAAGTAAGAGAAGTACTAAATTAGGAGCATAAATAAACTACCGAAAGTTGATCCTAGTACCATTATGAGAGACTTTCCTACTGGAGTCAACAGGTGAAGTAAAATATGGGAGAATACCTCCTGGGTCTATCAAATCGTATAGATCATGCGAGAAAACATATAAGGTACCTGTGAGCACGTGTGGGATGTCTCTGAATCTTGTGGATTGGCTAGCGTGTATATAAGGTTTGGGTCAGCAGTTGAACGAATCCCTCTAAGGTGGTGATAATGAACAGGCTGCTGCAGACCCAGTGGACTGTTCTGTATGACTGCTATTTCTATTGTTGAGTTACAGGCAATCTCCTGCAGGAAAAAATGATTATTTAGGAATATTGAATTTCAGCAAATTCAATATGAAATAAGTTACAACTCCATATGGAAGAAATGAAATGAATCATTAATTATATTACATGAAATATTTTATTTCCTTTTGGCAATGAATTTGTTTGGACAACTATTGAAGGAATTGAAAACGTAAACAATAGGGAAAACAGAAATGGAGAAACCCTTGAAAGCCAAAGTTTTGAATCAGTGAAAGTGTGAAAGTCAATTTTGCAGTTTTGAGGGGTTGTGGTGGTTCGATGGTGAAGATAGTGTAACAGACAAATACATGCAATTATTCAGCAGAAGTACATACAGTATAATATGGCTTAATATGGTCTACAGGAGACAAATTAGGAATCAGAGAAAGAGCAAAACAAAAGACAAATTAGGAATCGGAGAAAGAGCAAATGATGGAGGAAACATGTAAATTTTGCTTAAACCATGAAGAAGTACATGCGCAGGGCGTCCGAGAGAAACAGAAATCTTCAGTAAAGCTTCAGAGACAGATTTAAAGGCTGTAGAGAAACACAAAACAGTAAAGAAGAGATGGATTCACCATTGAAATTTCGCTTAAAGGATGAAGAAGTACTTGCGCAGGTCGTCCAACACAAACAAAAATGTTCAGCAAACCTTCAGAGAGAAATTTAAAGGGTGTAGACAAACCGAAAACACAAAAGAACAGATGGATTCGCCATTGAAGAGTTCACAAGTAGAAAGAAGAGTTGAGAGGGAGAGAAATTAGGGTCGCTTAAACCATGAAGAAATACCTGCGCAGGTCATCGGAGAGAAACAGAAATCTTCAGCAAAGCTTCAGAGAGAGATTTAAAGGTTGTAGACAAACAGCAAAGAATAAAGAAGAGATGGAGTCGCGATTGAAATTTCGCTTAAACCATGAATAAGAACCTGCGCAGGTCGTCTGAGACAAACAGAAATCTTGAGCAAACCTTCAGAGAGATGTAGAGAAACAGAAAAGATTAAAGAACAGCTCGATTCGCCATTGAAGAGTTCAGAAGTCGAAGGAAGAGTTGAGAGGGAGAGAAATTAGGGTTAGAAATTTGAGAAACTTCTAGAGAAAGTGAAAGGAAAATGAGAGAGGGCTTTATTGATGTACAATTAGTACTACCTTTAGTACAATGAGAAGATGCAGTGTTGGTCCTCTAAATGTACAATTTCTAAATGTACAATTACTACTGCCTTTAGTACAATCAGCAGATGCAGTGTTGGTCCTTTTAAATGTATAATTAGTACTGCCTTTAGTACAATGAGCAGCTGCAGTGTTGGTCCTTTTAAATGTACAATTAGTACTGCCTTTAGTACAATGAGCAGCTGCAGTGTTGGTCCTTTTTAAGTGTCACTTCTAAATAAGGGTAAAATATATATAATAGCCTTTTATATGAAATTAATTATTTTTTGTAAATATGATGAATATAAATAATTTATGAATTTGAGAAGGAATAACAAAATACAACAATTGAGTAAACCGGATGTTACACTACTTTAAGAAAAAGGAAAAAGGTACTCTATCTGATTTTTGAATGTTATTAACTTATTAGTATATTAAAAAAAGTAAGAAAACTATTGTGATAACTTTGAAGACAATAATGAGCCCTACATTTATAGAAGTCCATGTGATTACTTTGTTTTACTCTTCCAATGTGTGGATAGCCATGTGGCCTCAAGAATATGCTAGAATTTGGGTGGTTTTTCTGGAATTTCAGTACTTCCCATGCACGAAGTACAATTGCTATTAAGCTGTACATTTTGCTTATTTACGAATTTGCCCTTAATCGTCCTCTTCTTCATGTTTCTATATAATAAAAATATGATTACACTATTAAATCAATGAAATAAATTAAATAATTCTCTAAACTGTGTGTTTGATTTAATATTTCATACTTCAAAAGACATTTTCGCCTTCAAATAATTTAATCTCCTGATAACTAATACATATGCTTATTCCATATTTTATCACAAAATAAGATAATACAAAAAATTCACAATAACTTATCATGATATAATTTAACATCACCAACCAAACATTGGAGTAGTTATGATGATTCTCTCTTCTAATGGCATCTTCAACCCTATTTTTAAGAGTAAATCAACTCCAATTCACTATATTAAAAAGAAATATTTCTTTCATATTCTTCTTTCTCTTCAATATTATATTATTACTAGTAAAATTACCCGCACAGAAATTTAACTTCACGAAATTTATAAAATAATACTTAAAACATATCTGTCATTAAAACTAAAACACTATATTATCTTACATACAAGATTACGTAAAAAAAAACATTAATAATGTAAAGGAAAATTAAAATTATTACATCTTATCATTTATCATTAATAACATAAGCATAAATTAATGATTGTAAAAATACATACCATGATCTGTTACATAAGCAATGGTGTCATTGAGCCACTCAAGGAGGAGGAGGAGGAGGAGGTTCAGAATTTTCGTTGTTTTAAAATGAGAGAAAATCCCTCTATTTACAGACAACAAATGATAGTGTGAACAAATGTTTATTGTGCATTATCGAAAATGTTACAACTATTTGGAAAAGTTACAACATTTCATAAAAGTCGCAACTCTTCATTAAAGTCGCAACTTTTCATAAAAGTCACAATTTTTCATAAATGTCACAACTTTTCATGAAAGGGGAAGGCTAGTTTTGAAAATAAATAAATTAAAAGGTAATTCTGATTTGTGGTGACACGACGTAGGCAGGCCTAAGGTTCTTTTATATATATATATATATGATTTTTTTTACTATTCATTTTATTTTTTTTATAAAACAAATCATTTCTTCTTTTTCTTTTTTCCACATATTCACCTTATAAAATTCATATTCTTTTCTACTAATTATTTAATATTGAATTCTTTATACAAATATAATTTATAATACACTTAACTTATATTTTATATAAAAATAATATATACAAAAATCAATTTATAAAAGTTATTCACAAAATTATATTAAAATTAATCTTATAAAGATATTACATAAACATAATTAGGTATATTAGGAACTTAATTAAAAACTTACAATTTATAATATGTCAAATTAAAAGTTCATATAATACAAATAATAATAAAATAATATAAAAAGTGATCTGGTGTTGATGAAAAGTGTCACACCATGATACTAAAATATAGTGTTGGGTTGGAGATGACCTAATGCAGCCAACTAAACATTGCACTATCTCATGCAAGATTTTATTTTGGGATTAGTTATTCAAATACAATCAATCAAACAACCCCTGAGTTATTGCCTTGACACATTGGCCTCAAAACTACAAATGAGAGCAAATAAGCATTTTTCCCTATCAAAATATGTGTGATGCAGAGGCATATCTAGAGGGGGTGCCATGGGTTCACGTGAATCCATGCTCCCCTGTCTAGATCATATATAGTAATGTTATATTTTTTTAAAAATATTTAAATATAGATGTGTAAACTCATGTTCAAAGTATCATATAAAAGTGCGATGATGATTGGGTGCACTTCTCTAAGTGAGAGATAGAAATTTAAATCTTATATCTATCTTGTTTCTTTGAGTAACACTTTTCCAAGTGGTTATCAGTTACACTTTTATCGTTTCAACTAATTTTTGTTTTGTTTTTTTCCTTTATTCTTTCAAAATTTTCAAGTGTGTTACATTGAGAATTCCTAAAAAATTTAGCATTGTAAATTTTGTATATAATTAAATCAAATGTGTATATATTAAAATTTAAAACTAGTAGTATTATATATTTTGGATCTATAATTTTTAAACTTTAATGATTCATATTACAAACTAAAAGTCAAATCGATCAAATTTATATTAGAGATACATTTTTTCGTAATCGTGCACCCATCTAGCCGAGATCCTGGATACGCCTCTGGTGTGATGAATATAGTCCTAGATATCTAGTTAATGTAAAAACTCATGTAAATAACTACATGTTGTGAGCTACAAAATCAGTGAAAAACAAACAATTGAAATAGCTCATCTTAGAACAACCTTTAACTTGTTCTCCACCTGTTCTCTAACNCAATCAACCAAACAACCCCTAAGTTATTGCCTTGACATATTGGCTTCAAAACTACAAATGAGAGCAAATAAGCATTTTCCCCTATCAAAATATGTGTGATGAATATAGTCCTAGATATCTAGTTAATGTAAAAACTCATGTAAATAACTACATGTTGTGAGCTACAAAATCAGTGAAAAACAAACAATTGAAATAGCTCATCTTAGAACAACCTTTAACTTGTTCTCCACCTGTTCTCTAACTTTCCACTGCATCCAAATACAAAAAAGACATTTACTAGTGGTAGGAGAAAGATGGTATAGATACATTTGAAAGAGGGTTTACCTGTAAATCATTTATTTCCTTGTCCGTTAGTGAACGTTCCATGGACCGATAAGCTATCCTATAGCAATGACTCGTCATTCCTTTCTTATTGGTGAAGTTGACGATCAATTTCACCTGACATTAGTAGGAATAGAAGCAACAGTCACTACCACGAAGTCATGTAACAAACACGAAGTACATGATGACCAAGAAATCTGTCTAGAGCCATCCTTCGGGGAGGGGATGATAAGCCCACCCTCTACCCTTCACCACTTAAATACAAGAGTTAGTTCACTACACGAACTCAGGTTACAAACATGACCCTATAAACCAACTGTAGAACTGGCCAAACCTATAGCGCTTGGCTTCACTAGATAACCCTATCACCCTGCTCCCACCCCAGGGTATGATATGAAAATCACTCAACTCAATGCTTAAGATCAAATTACTAGACTTGGCATAGCTTACTTTGGAGTAATAAACTCATGACATCAATGAATAGCACCTTAGTAAGAGGAAACATTTCAAATATTCAGGAAGTCTTGCAGGATAATCTGGAATACACTCAAAAATTTGAATATTGGGGTATATTCAAGGACAATTAAATGGGAGAAGTTCAAAGCCACAACTGGATCCCTTTTCTTTTTCCTTTGTGATAAGCATTCACAATCAAATTTTTTAGCCAACATCATCTGTCTACATCTCTTGTACTGGAGAATTTGAGGTTTGAGTTTATTAAGCTAATAAGAGTCAGTCCGACACATTGAAGAAGGGCCCCTCAATATCTTCAAGTTGAATTTGGCAGTAAGTAGAATCATAACATGGACGTACCTCCTTGGCAAGGTCTCCAGCAATTCCTCTAACAACTTCACAGAGTTCTCGGTAAATGAATCACTGATCCAGAAGCTCATGTCTTTATAACAAGGTGGAATACTGCAATAATTAAGGAACTTAAGTCTCTAAAACAAGATCATAAAGTCTAACAGATCCACAAACAAAATTATGCAGTCATAGCCTCAATGGACCCCTTAAGTACATTCTTCAAACAAAAAGTTATGAACTTAAGGTATGTTTGGTGTCTTTTCCTATTTTCCCATGTTTTGGAAAATATTTTCTCTAGGAAAACAAGTTCCATAAAAATGAGGAAAATAACTTTCCTAGTGGAAGTAGAGAAAATAAGTTCCATGAGTTACGTTCCAAGTTCATTGTCTCCTCCCCACCCAGAACCCCACCTTGACATCCTAGCACCCACCACCCTTCAACTCCCACTCCCCACTCCACCCCACCCCCATAGTGATATGCTAGCTTACATATAAATGCTCTTAGGAAAATACCTTTTTGCTTACTTACCAAACACTAGAAAAAATAAGTAAGAAACCCACTTGTTTTCTAGGAGAACATTTTCCTTTATACTAAACACACCCTTTCTGAAAAATGAAATGCTAAAAGCACATATAAGAGGTGGATTCTTCAAAAGCTTAAAAACCCCCATAAGATAAACATTAGCAAACAAGTCCTACCTTGGAAAATGGCTTAAACTTCAGCCCAAGCCGGCCGCTAGAAAACTACATCATGATCAAGAAAATGTTACCAATCGCTACCAAAATCCAAACTGGCGATTAAAAAGGAGAGAGAGGAGGGAAGATGAAGAAATTACTTGAGAAGTGAACCGCTCATCAGTTGACCAGAAAAGTCGAATATCTGGAATATCAAATAAAACCATAGCCAAGTGCTCCAATCCAAGGCAAAATGCCCAAGCAACATTGTCCGTTCTACCACTTTTTTTCAATGTTTCTTGTTCTGTCACTCCACAACCCAAAACTTCCATCCATTGATCCTGGAAAAGGATTTGACAGTTAGCAGATCACAATAAAAACTATACTGGAAGGATGAGTGTACCTCCTATTTACTTTCAATAGCTCAAATTGGTCTTTGTTCTGGCTTTCTTCTCGAGATTTCATTTCTATCAATTGTAATTACGCAATACTTAAGTGCTCTCAAATTCTCCTGGGTAAAAAAAGTAGACTTGTCAAAAAATAAGGTAGTCCTCTTTACATTCTGAGGGATAAAACACCAACAATGCTATCAAATGTCACTAAATTTTTTAACAAAAAGTTTCTCTTTAGCTGCTTCGAATGAATTGATAGTGTTGTGCTGTGCAGTACATAAACTAATAAACAATCATTTCCTTTGTAGTGAAGAAAAATAATTTACAATTTGTATCTTCCTTTCCTCTATGCTGGACTCCTTGTTGGCACACATCCTTAATCTTTCTGCTTTATATCTCCAACAAAATTCCATTTATTGACTGAATTCAAAGTAACGACAGCTAGCTCACATAATTAGAGAATGGCAAATGATGCATGTGTCAAAAGCATGCTTGACACTCTTGAGCCACAGCGAAAGAAATTGTTTAATTAGGTGATAAAGTCTCACTCTTTTAAACTATTGATAAATGCAGGCAGAATAACCTTACCATTAGACTTTAAATGTTATGTTAAGTTAAACCAAAGGGACTTTGGGGAAATCATGTCTTGCCCCTCCAAAATAAATATAAGAACCCCTTCAATACCCAAAAAGTAAAACAAGAAGAAAGGGAAGGTGAGAAAGTTACATATTAAGATACTCCAGCTTGGTAACAAACTACCCCTGCTTGGGCAATTATGTCTCACACCTCCAAAATAAATATAAGAACCCCCTCACTACCCAAAAGAAGAAGAAGAAGAAGAAGAAGAAGGTGAAAATGTTACATATTAAGCTACTCCTGCTAGGTAACAACTACCCGTACTTCTACACATTTTATAGCATCTTATTAAACAATCTGATGAAACCACAAAAATAACTCGCATATTATTCTGGACTTTAACAGTTGGAGAGGAGGAAATAAAATAAACAAAAGCATGAAACTATGCAAAGTTTACTTGAAAATATATCTCCAGTTCAAATGATGGACTAGTAAACGGGAAATAAGTGTCAACCCAGCGCATTTCCACCCCACCTGAAGAATTTAGAAAGATTAGGCTGGAGATTCATAAACTTTGTCAAGAAAAGGAAATTTTGTATTAGAAAGATGGTTTCTGAAGAAGAGGATAAGTTACAAGATTTATACATGAACATCGTCAATGAAGTAAGATCGATAAATTTGGAATAGCAGCAGAGGATTGGACCCCTCCTGAGTCAATTGGTCACCAAGTACATTATAATATCAGATAAGTACTTCCATAGGCACTGTAACTTCTTACAGTGACTTCAACCTATAATCTAGAAGTTTTCCCTAGCCTTCCATGAACATAAATAGCTGGCATCTAAGGACCAACTGCTAATGACTTAGGAAATTATGTAGTAAGAGATTGGTTGCACTACCGAAATTTAAATGGTAAATCATAGTCAAATCACCACCACTCATTATTGGTTTGCTATCCCAATAATTATATGGTAAATTAGTATCAAATCATACGACTCACTTTAGATGAGATATAAGCTTTGTACCAAATAGATGCTGAGCCAAACCCTCAAGACATTTCTTCAGAGCTTCTGCAGCATGTGATGTTGCATCAGTACCTGAAGCCTCCCAATCATTTGGAGCAAAGACCCCTACACCCTCCATCTACACAATATGGAAGAAAACCATTAAAAGGGTGACAATCAGCAATGTCAGTAGAAAAATATGTTTGAAGGTAGAGAACCTGGTGGAATACAGGGTAGTGAGTTGAGTCAATGGAATCTCTATGGTACACATCTCCAGTATCAAGAAAATGGGTGTATCCATTCCTCAGTAACTCAGCTTGATGTGCACTGGTGTGGCACCTTAGGACAGTTTGAGAATCCACATAATATGTGTCATTGTAACTCCTGCTTACATGATCAGCAGGTACCAACACTTCATCAAAGTTCTACAGGATGGAAGAAGAAAGCAACAGAAGTTAATTAAAACTCTTACCAAGATAATAAATGAAATAAAGAGAAAAAACATCTCAAGTACAGTATATGAATATCCCATCATTAAACATGGATGAACACAAAAGACGAATTGGTATAAGAAGAAAAAGCAGCACAACTTAGAAAAGCTTTATTGAGTATAACGTAGTTACAATACAAACCTAGATATGCTTTTAAGTAGTTAAGAGCTCATGACAGGATTATACTTTGGTCTATTGACAGGCGTCTGTGTGCTGCTGAAAACACAAGATGCACAAAACAAATATGGTGTCTAAAGATACATTTTTTCCTTTGGGTTGAAATTCAGGACATCCAAACCATAAAAAAATGATCCATTAAAAACTTCACGGGCAAAAATTTCTCACCGCCTTGGAAGGAAAATTACAGCTATATCAGCTAACCTATCATCCGTTCCCCAAGATTAACTTTCAATCAGCAAGATTCTCAAATATCTAAGATTTCTAGAGCTAGTAGGTCTAGGTCCAGCATTTCTAAACTATGGATGTGTTTAGTATGAAGGAAAATAATTTCCAGAAAATATTCTCTCCCATGTTCGGTTGGTAAAATATGTTGGAAAACATTGCCCTAGATATACAAGCTCAAAAATGAGGAAAACGACCACTGTAATGAAAGTAGGGAAACAAGTTCTACCAGTGGCATTACATATTGATAGTGTCCTCCCCACCCTCCAACACACCTCATCTTCACCCCCACCTCCATAGCCCTCATCCCCACTATCCACACCTCTACCTCCCCTCCCATAATATTGTCTAAATTATATACAAATGTTATTAGGATTATATTTTGTGCTTACCTACCGAACACAAGAAAATAAGTAAGAAACTCGCTTATTTTCCTAGAAAACATTTTCCTACATACCAAACACACCCTACGTGATGACTTCAAGTCATAATCTGAAGCAGTTACACTCCAGTTAAGATTAAATAAAGAACCCATATATAACACTACAAGTTGGCAAAGTGTAATGACCCTCCTGGTCATTTCTGTATCTTGCCTTCTGTGTGTCGTTTAGAGTGTTCCTGTAGCGACCCCAAGTCATTTATGACTTGCTGGGACTGACAATTCGGTCACCTGGTCGTTCGTTTGGTATGGTGCGAGTTTTAGTGTTATGAACCTTAAACGATCATTTTCGATCAAAAGTTCAAGAAGATGACATCGGAATCCAATTCTGACGATTCTATCAGCTCCGGAAGGGTCATTTTAGGCTAGTACCATGGTCGGCACCGAGGTTTTCAGTGTGAGTCGGTGCGATTAGGCATTTTAACTTTAAGCCTAAGTTTAACTTTAGTCAACATTCTAAGTAAACGCGGTTGGATGAGAATTCCGTCAGCGCGGTTAGCTCCGAAATGTCAAGTTTGGTCTAGATTGACCCTTCTTTTGTGTCCCGAGCCCTTTTGTGATTTTTGACTTAAAATGGCATTTGGGTGTGGGACCCATTTTTTGTTAAGATGACCTCGTATGAAAATTTTGACTGTGCCATTGAGTCCGAAATATCAAATTTGGTATGTTTGCATATCTCGTTTGTGTGCACGGGGTTTCGAACGAGTTCGGAGCACCCCGTTGAAGTTTTTAAGTTATGGGGAAAATGCAGAAAAATCTGCACTTTTGGAAAACCTTAAAAACCTCATCTCTCAACCGAATTAGGCGATTCGAAGTGCGGGAGCTTCATATTTTTAGTGGCTTCGCTGTAGAGTGTTCGGAAGTTGTCGGGTGCGCGTAGTTCGAAGTAAATTTCACGATAAACCTGACTATTGTACCCTTTTTCGAGCTTTTGTTTTTGGCATCCTTGTTTTGGTCATATCTCACTCATTTTAGCTCGATTTTGGGTGATGAAGGCCCACGTGTTGGGAATTATCGTGGCTACGTCGTGGAGTGTTCAAGAAGTGCTGGGCATCATTAGATTCTTGTAAATTTCAAGTTTAGACTGTTGCATGTTTTCTTTTAAGTTGATTAAAGTGTGGTTTTCTTGCGTGTTGGGTTTTGCTGCGTTTTGAGCCCCGAATTGTGTTCCATTTTGGAACACAAGTTCGGGGTACTGTTTAGGGTCTCTTGATGGAGTCAAATTCGGACAGTTCGGTGCGGGTCCCATGATTCCCATTTTGACTCCAAAATTGACCCATCTCCGTTTGTTATGATTTTGGTGTCTAAACGACCGTAATAACGTTGTGACTCTATTTTTGGTAGCGTGGCAGCGTTTCGAGGCCGTTCGGAAAGGAAAAGCTTCAGAGGAGTGATTTTGAAGCGCGCGTGATCGGCCTACAGGTAGGCTACGGCTTCCCTCTCTTAGATTGAGTTCGAGAGTGTGAATGCATGTTGATTAGTTGGGATTTGGGTTGGTAGTTATTGAATCATGCNCAAAACATTCTCTTTGTTAAAAGTTCCACCAAGGCAGTACAAATGTCAAAAAAGATGGAAAACAATCTTTACTGACAAAATACAAAGGATATGCATAAGGCCACTGTTATAAGTGAAAATAGAAACTGTCTATACTTATTTTAAGAAACCACAGCAAAAGAAAAAGAGAAATATAAAAGATAAGACATATTAAGACTTCTTTGGCTACTTGCTTTCGTGCCTCCAAGAGCTTTCTGTTGGCCCCAGAGGACCAATTCTATTTGAAATAGAAAGTACATGAATAAGGAAACAAACTTGATAGTTAATGGACTCTTCAGCTTAACACAAACATGTACCTTCTTATAGGTTCTGGTGGAAACATTGATATGTCAATACAATTTACTAAATTGAAGTTGGAATGACCTGGTGAAAATTGGTGTGTTTTTTAGTAACTACCAGCTAAACAAGAAATTTATTAGGAACTTTGAAATTTTCAGATGAACAACTGCCCAGACATTGAAACTGCACAGAGTACATTCTTTTAAAATTCTTCTTGAAATTGAGAATGAGTGATTGTGAAGTTGAGAATATTCAAAATTTGAAAAGCTGTGATTGAGGAACCTGCAAATTTCAATACACATGAGCTATCAAAATTCAAACTTGAATAGCCACCAATAGTGGGGAAACTATAACATTCCAATGTCACTAAATACCATATGAGAGTTTAACATTCTAAGATCAAAAACGTTTGAAGTTTAGTATCCCTAGTCATGTAAATGAAGATTGGAGTGAATACACCAAAGGATAAAACTTGAACCTTCAAAACTAATGCCCCCCCCAAATCAAAATTGCAAACCATTTTTTTCTTTTGATAACCAAAAAATTCTCCAGGAACATTGCATGGTTCAAAACTTAGATAATGGGCCTACCTCTCTATTCTTTTCCCCTTAAATACCGGACTTTCTCTGCAATCGCGTTTGCATCCTTGACGTACGCCTAATTCACATCATGCACTGTGCTCTTACTCCTAGACGAAGGCCCTTGGAGCTCCTCAAAAATGCAAATTTTAATGGCCTCCAATGGGGAGCTGACTACAAAATACCATTTCAAAAACGACCCAGGAGCTATTACTACAACTTTTGCGCCTCAATCCCAAACTAGCTTAAGGTTGACTATACAAATTCTCAATATCAATTCTGCTTCATTTTGACACAATTAGACCGACCCAGATGAAATTTGATTCTAAAATCACAAGAATTCAAACTTTACAAAACTAGATCATGTATATGAAAACTGGTCTCCTCCAAATGCAAATTTTAATAGCCTCCAATCGGGAACTTACTACAAAATACCATTCCATAAACTAGGGATGGGTGTTCGGTTCTTCACTGGTGCATACCGAGCGGTTTTTTCTAATTTGGTTCAGTTCTTCGATACATGTATGATATAATGGGCTATTTTTCTGTTTGTAACATGAGCTACTTTTAAATTCAAAACGGGCTATTTTGTGTTTTTTATTTAAAAAATTGGTCAAGGTCATGCATCTATTAATTTGATGTAAATAATCGGTGCGATTTTACCCATAAGCAAAAGACGGATAATTGAAATCGAACAATCATAAAATGATGATTAAATGAAGAATCGGAGATGGATAAATAGATTATTAGTTTTGGTAGCAGCTCCTGGGTTCTTGTTGTACATATTTTGACAGCAAATTTAAACAAAATTATTAGAGAGAAAGGAAGGCAATTGCATAAAATTTCACAATTAAAGTAGCCACTCACAGAGATATTTGCTGTCAAACAAGAATCAAATATGTGTTTCCATTATCTGATTTACAACTGTAGGTAATACTCACTTGCATATTGATGTTTACCATCAATGTGATGACTGCTAATACTCTTATAGCAGTCTTTCAAAATTTAACAAAAAACAAAACCATATCTGGAACTCAAAAGTCAAAACTACCACAGAAAATGCCAAGCTTACAACAATAACAACATACCCCGTGTAATACCACAAATGGGGTCTGGGGAGGATGGTGTATCACAACCTTACCCTCACCTTCACGATGTGAAGGTAGAAAGGTTGTTTTCGATAGACCCTTAGCTTGAGTAAGTATCAAAATTAAGTAAAGCAAATACAATAGCGAAGAAGCCATGCAGAAAACAACTAAGATGGAACAAGTAAAATAGCGGAGAAGCCATGCAGAAAACTACTAAGATGTAGCAAGTAACTAGAGCAAAGGAAACAACAAATACCAATAAGAGATCTAGACAACGCCCGACTACCAACTAACCTTCTACCTTAATCCTCAACCAACACCTCCAGTCTTCCTATCTATCTAGGGTCATGCCTTGGTAAGCTGCAGGTGTGCCAAGAGAAAACGCCAAGCTTGTTTAGTAACAAAACAAAACAAATAAATAAAGAATCTTCTAACATAACTGAATCACAACATTTGGAGGAACCCCTCTATGAACTTAAGGGTGCCAACAGCTATGTATAAGAAAATTTGGCTCTTCGATCACTGAATGGAAAACTGAAGTTCTGAAAAATTATTGTCTACGAAAAAACAAATTAATTCAGTTCCATCCGATTTTTCAGTATTTTTTTTTTGTTTTTTTCGTTTTTATGCCTACCCCTACGACCCAGAAGCTAGTACTACTACCACTACGCCTCAATCCCAAACAAGTTTAACTGTTGCTTCTACAAATCCTTAATATCAATTCTGCTCCATTTGAACCCAATTAGACACACCCAGATAAGAAATTCGATTCTACAATCATAAAAATGCAAACTTTAATAGCCTCCAATGGGAAGGTAACTACCAAACACCATTCCATAAACGACCCAAACTAGCTTAATGTTGGCTGAACAAATCTTCAATATCAGTTCTGCTCCATTTGGACCCAATTAAACCTACCCATTATAGACTGTATAGTTATAACAATTCAAAATTTACAAACCCAAATCAAACTGAACAGATAGATCGAGGGGAAAAACTTGTTATTCTATTTAAGTAACTGTAACTGACCTGCTTTGGAATCTTGAGTCCACCGAGCTCGAGAGCGGAGACTAGTACAGATTGCCTCCTTTTGTGATGATGGACTCTATCTACTGGAAGAGACGAAGAAGAAGAAAATGAAGAGAAGGGTATACGAAGTCGAATGCCATTTTTTGGAAGGTATAAACTGGAGCTAATTGAGGTGAAGGTGACAAAAAAGTCTTAAAATTAAAATTGGTGAGAAAAAAAAATGACCAAGTCAAACCTCTTCTTAATTAGTGATTAAGATAATTAGGGATTAAAGTGTAATATTTAAAACTTCTAAACTTTTAAAAATATTCAAATAAACTCATTCTAATTGTCTTTCTTTTTCTTTTTTGCAACAGCAGCTTGAAGCCCATTTCCAATTGTATTTCTTTTTTTTCCTTGCAACAACTTGTAGCAGAGAGACACGACATTGTTGCGAAAATATTGTTGGTGACTTCCAATACCTTCGTCTTGGTCTTCTTCGTCATAGCCGTCTTCTACCTCAAGGTAACACTCTTTCCTTTTCTTTCATTGTTAAGGTTTTGAGATGGTAAAGATTGAAATTTCATTGGGTTTTATTAGGCCTTCTTTGTTTTTAGCATATGGAAGTTTGTGGGTTTAACGATTTTGTTTGGTAGGGTTTTCTTGGGGAAAAAATGTGGGTCTTTTACACAAGATTTGTGTGCTTTCATTGATCCTTCTATTGTTTTTTTTTTGTTATCTATGTGGGGTTGTTCTTATCTTCTTCTATGTGGTGATTGATGGCTCTTTAATGTTTGCATTTTAATGTTTTGCCCTGTTTTAGGTTCTTGTTTCCTGTAGGAAAAAAAGAATTTGGNTCAAGGTTGAGGTATGAGTGTGTTGCAGGATGTTCTTTTTCATTACATATTTCTGAAGATAAAGACATGCCGGGGGTTAGAACAAAAACCTTGAAAAATACGCATGATTGTAACGAAGCATTTGACAATGGAAGGGTTGATCATCTTACAATAGCGTATTATTTCAAGTCTAAATTGCAAAATGACGCAAAGTACAGGATCAAGGATATGAGGGATGATTTAAAAGAAAGATTTGATGTCAATGTTAGTCATGGTAAGTGCAAGCGAGCTAAGCGATTGATTTTGGAAAAACTTGAAAGAAGCTTTACAGATGATTATAATAGACTTGAGGCTTATGCAAATGAGCTAAGGTCTAGTAATCCAGGAAGTGATGTGATTATAAATATATCGAAGGATGCACTTGCCAATGGAAAACGAAGATTCTTGACGATGTTCATTTGCTTTCACGCACTTAAAATGGGTTTTAAGGATGGGTTAAGACCCTTTATTGGCTTAGATGGAACCTTTTTAAAAGGGAAAGCCAAGGGCCAATTGTTAACTGTTGTTGGTCAAGATTGCCAGTCCCATAGTTACCTTATTGCTTGGGCAGTTGTTGACAAAGAGACAAAAAGAACATGGAACTGGTTTTTAGGCCATCTTAAAAGGTCATTAGATCTTAAGGAGGTGGGTGAAGGAATAACCTTCATTTCAGACATGCAGAAGGTAACATATCTGAATTATTTTTTTCCAGCTAATTCTTTTTTACATTAACTTTTAAGTTCATTTTTAAAGCTTCAATCGCTGTCCAAGTTCTTTCATTTTACTTCTGTCCAAAACTTAAAATTGAAGAATTGTCCAGTTCTTAAATTAAAATTCTGGTCAGAAGTAAAATGAAAGCACTAGACAGGTCTTTCATTCCAGTTCTGGACATTACTAAAATGAAAAATTAGAAATTCATTCTTTTTGTTAATTTTATCGTACAGGGATTACTTCAAGCAGTAAAAGATGTGTTTCCTGAATCACATCACAGATTTTGTGCAAAACATGTTGAAGCAAACTGGTGCAAAACATGGAGGTCAGAGGAACTGCATAAGGTATTTTGGTGGTGTTCATGGACCACATATGAGGAAGATTTCAAAGACAAACTCAATATGATTGGTTCTTTAGATAAAGCAGCAGCTGAAGATTTACTGAAATATCCTCCCAATGCGTGGTGTAGAGCCTATTTTGACACCGTGTGCAAGAACTATGAAGTGGTGAACAATTTCACAGAATCGGTGAATAAATGGATTCTAGAAGCTAGAGGCAAACCAATCATCAAAATGCTTGAAGAAATAAGAACTAAAGTCATGAACCAATTGAGAAAAAAGGAGGATGAAGTGAGATTTTGGGCTACTGAGTTTAGCCCAAAGAGTATGCAATTGTTCAATGAGTACATGAAAATTGCTCAAAAATGTAAGGTTAATTTCAATGGTGATTATGGATATGAGATCACAGAAGGTTGTGATAGGCATACTGTAAATATGATTTTGAAGAGATGCACATGTAGACAATGGGATCTAAATGGAATTCCATGCCCACATGCAATTTCTGCAATGTTGTACAACAAGCTGGACCCTTTGAGTGAAATGAGTTGGTGGTATAGCAAAGAGGCATTCCTGCTTACCTATAGGCACAAATTGCAACCTGTTAGAAGTGAAAAATTTTGGAAGGTGAATCCACATCAAGCAATGGAACCACCTGATCTAGTGAAGATGGTCGGCAGACCCAAAACTAAACGGGTCAGAAAAAAAGACGAGGCAATTAAGAGGCAAGGCGAGTGGGCAAGTTCAAGAAAGGGAAGAGTTATGACATGTAACAATTGCGGAGAGCCAAACCACAACAGTAAAGGATGTAAAAAGGTAAAATATCTTCAATGCTAATAGCAACTTACTTTTTTTCCTGAAGTTTGATTTCTAACTTGTATTTTTTACTTACAATAGCTTGTCAATACAAAGCCATTGAAAAGAACCAGGAAATTAATTGATGAACCTGAAGAGATAAACCTAACAGCACCCCAATCAACCCAAGCAAGCCAAGTTGTGAACTTCATGTCTACATCAACATTGATGCATCATGCACCACAGTTTTCAGGTCTAAGACCAAGCATTCCAAGTAAGACGCCAGATTTTGAGTTATCTGAAACTTCAAAGCAAAGATCAAGCAAGCCAGATGCTACTACATTGCAACATACCGTTCATCCAGATTTGACAGTCAACTTCCCAAATCATGATCCAGATCCTACTATAAGGCCAATGGTAGTGCCAGAAAATGCAATATTCCGAGCCAGGCAAGAAGGACCAATTCCTTCTGGAACAAGGATTATTAACTTTGTTGGTGATCACAATGGAGTGAGTGTTCCTTCAAATCTTCCCTACTCACCAACCAACCTCACATGGAAGGGAAAAACTGCTATAACTCAAGGTCAATTGGAGATGCAAAATAGGCAAAAAATTAAGAAACTGAAGCCAAGAAGAGGACAAAAGTGATCTTTTGGGTTGAAAAATATTTTTGTTATGTTTCATGGGTTTAATTACTGATTATGACAATACTTTTTAGTTAATGTCTTTTCAGTTTACTCTTTTTTGTGGTGAACATTGAACATGAATGTCACATTATGCCAGTTTATATTAGTTATGATGTAGTTGTCCTGTTGTTGCTGAAAATAGTGGTTAGATTGTGAAATGCTAACATGCTGAAATGGTGTTTAATCTGCAACTACATTTTGTGTGTATGTGTTTGTATTTGTGCAGAGCTTTATTATGCTGAAGTAGCTATTCTAATTGTCTTGTATTGGCTAGATAATTTATATGAATGTAGTATTTTGACATTGGAACATATAAGTTGTGATCCTTTAGATTTAGAAGTCTATTTTTGTGATCCTTTAGATTTAGAAGTCTATTTTGAACTCTAAATTCTAATTGTCTTGTTGTTTGCATGTCTTTTATCGCTTTCATGGCTGTGATGGCCTCTGCACTCTTATCAGGCTACAAGTTATGCAAAAGGATCATATGGTGATGAACTGGGAATTGAACCTGTAACCTTTAACTCCAAAATTGATATGTGACTTATAATTAGACGTTACGATTCTCGGAGTGCAATAAGCTTTCCTGTAATAGCTAGTAAAGTTTCCCATAATCACATTATCATATATTGTACATTGGACACAAGACATATCTTGCTAGTAATGCTGAAGTTGAACATTCGATATGAATAAATTACACTAATTTTTTTGTGAACTATCATACACAAATCGGTATTTCTTATGTATTTTCATGCACAAAGATATGTCATATTTACATAAAGAATACCAAGCTAACTTGCATAAGCATAATAAGAAGCTAATGGAAGAAGCAAAATGCATAGCAGATGAAACTAAATACCTCACCAAAAAACAGAAAACAAAATCACAAAAATCAACACCAAACTACTGGAGTTAGAGACAGAAAAAACCAACTAATGTACACAAAAAAGAACATGATATGTTACTAGGTCTCTATCTCAAGAAAGGAATTGATTGAGGTGTTGCTAAACCTCTGTGCAAGACCTCGGATGACAAGGACGACAATATCACGGAGGTGCCGAGTCTGTACCAGCAAATCCACTTCACTCTCACTGTCCACCACAATTCTTAACTGTATCAAAATTCAAACTTCTCACTCTCGCTTACTCGGTAACTAAAGATGTAAAAATAAAGCGACGGACAAGAAACTCGACCAATTAGCAGAATCAAGACATGAATGACTCTTCTCTCTGTATCAAAGCCTTCAATCTAAGTTGTCTCTGTATTTTTTCTTTTCGCGCGCTAATTGACATGCTTATTTCCACACACAGTTTTGCTTCTCAACGATCTTTTCTCTGGGAGAAAACTGAAGACCATTGTCTCTGTATTATCTCTGTTTTAATGGGTAAAGTGGTATGAGAGAGTGGATATTAGAATCGGGTTAATGGTTGGGTCGAATTTTACTAAATGGGTCGAATATAATACTAAATAGAAAGTAATTTTTTTATTATAATAAATGTATATACACATGGAGCCATGTAGGCGCCACATAGGCTTATAAAAATGGTGTCATGATAAATTAACTGTACAAGGGCAAATATGTGCCCAAAGTAGGATGGTAGGGGCAAATATATCAAAAAAGTATAACGAAGGGTAAATATGACCCTTTTCTAAGGGTACAAGGGCAAATATGACCCTTTTCCGTTTTAAATATGTAGCTTTATGCTTGCTAAACCAAAAAAAAAAAATTAAACTCATCTTCATTTAGTACAGTAGGAATCTAGGTTATTGGGTGTTTTATACATCATCTATTTCAAAAATATTTTCAACACATTTCAATAATAACAAATCAATTTGAGCTTGAATTTTTCTTTGATTGTAGACCCACTTTAAAGCTTGAAGCTTTGTCCATCAATGGTGGTTGTATTTTCTCAAACCCTTTCAACAATAACAAATCGATTTGAGCTTGAAATTTTCTATTTGAATGTAGACCCACTTTAAAGCTTGAAGCTTTGTCCATCAATGGTGGTAGTAGTTTCTCAACCCCATTCAACAAATAATAAATTGATTTGAACAAAAAAAAAATGAAATTGATTTCTTGATTTTGATTGAAATAATATGCTTGTAGGTTTTTGTTTGTGAGATTTGGAAAATGAATTGAAGAACACTTCTCCTTTTATTTGATTTTTAATGAAGATGAAAAGCTATGTTTTTTATTTTTAGTTTTAAATGTCATGATATTTTAATTTGGGCCATGGGTGGGTAAAGTATAGAAAATGGGTGGGTTTTCAATTTTTTTTGGATAAATAAATAAATAAAATCAGGTAAGTTATTTAGATGATGCCACGTATCAATCTGTTAGTCTTAAGGGTATAGATGATCCAAAATATTGACGGTAAGGGTATATACAACCTTAAAGTATAACGGAGGGTATTGACATACCATTTATGATAGTTCGGGGGTATATTTGTCCCTTTTCCCAAAGAACAAAGAGACAAATTTCGAAGGCATTGTCAAGTGCTAGAAAAAAGAAAAAGGGAAAAGTGAATGAGACCATTATCGAAAAAGAATTGGTGTCCGGAGATAGTAAAGGTAAAACTATATTCTAATCATCTTTCTAAGATTTGCCTTGTGTTATATATATTTCATTTTTACATGTGAAATTTATTTTTTTAATATTACAGATGAAGGGGCTGATATTGCAGATGAAGAGGCTGATTCGAATTCAAAAAGAAGTTGAAAGAGTGATGAAGAAGGGGCTGCTTGTGAATATGCATTTTTACCACTATTTTGCTACACTTTTAATTCACTTTTGTTGTACATTAGTGAATATGGTATTTTGAATTTAATGAAGAAGGGGCTGCTTGTGAATATGCATTTTTATCACTATTTTGCTACACTTTTAATTCACTTTTGTTGTACATTAGTGAATATGGTATTTTGAATTTAATGAAGAAGGGGCTGCTTGTGAATATGCATTTTTATCACTATTTTGCTACACTTTTAATTCACTTTTGTTGTACATTAGTGAATATGGTATTTTGAATTTGATGAAGGAGCTGCTTGTGAATATGCATTTTTACCACTATTTTGCTACACTTTTTAATTCACTTTTGTTGTACATTAGTGAATATGGTATTTTGAATTTGATGAATTGAAGGGGCTGCTTGTGGATATGCATTTTTACCACTATTTTGCTACACTTTTTAATTCACTTTTGTTGTACATTAGTAAATATGGTATTTTGAAATTGATGAATTCAAAAAGGAGTTGAAAGAGTGATGAAGAATGGGCTGCTTGTGAAAATGCATTTTTACCACTATTTTGCTACACTTTTTAATTCACTTTTGTTGTACATTAGTAAATATGGTATTTTGAAATTGATGAATTCAAAAAGGAGTTGAAAGAGTGATGAAGAATGGGCTGCTTGTGAAAATGCATTTTTACCACTATTTTGCTACACTTTTAATTCACTTTTGTTGTACATTAGTGAATATGGTATTTTGAAATTGATGAATTGAAGGGGCTGCTTGTGGATATGCATTTTTACCACTATTTTGCTACACTTTTTATTCACTTTTGTTATACATTAGTGAATGTGGTATTTTAAATTTGATGAATTGATATTTTAATCGGAAAAAAAAAATTGTGATGTTAGTGAACTAGTTGAAGGTGAGGATTTGACTCATCCAATTGTTGAAATTCTCTACAGCAATTAAATAAGTTGTTGTATTTTTTACAGCAATTGCTGAAATTCTCTACAGCAATTATAGGTAATTGTTGCACTTTTCATAGCAATTGCTACAATTCTCTACAGTAATTAAACGAGTTGTTGTATTGTTTTACAACAATTGCTTAAATTTCTACAACAAGCACGAAAATTATTGTACTTTTCATAGTAATTGCTGAACTTTTCTACAGCAAGTAAGAAAATTGTTGTACTTTATATAACAATTGCTAAAATTTTCTTTAACAAGTAAGCAAATTAATTGACTAATTGATTGTTTATTGGTTGTAACACTCATATTTAATGATAAATAAAGTAGTGTTGATTTAATTTAAAAATAAAATTTATATTAGATAGTGATCTTGTATAATGAGATAGTTATTTGAGATACCAGACGATCAATTCCATTACAATTTCACATGTTATCGATTTATAATGAGTAATTGATTGTTTATTGGTTGTAACACTCTTATTTAATGATAAATAGAGTAGTGTTGATTAAATTTAAAAATAAAATTTATATTAGATAGTGATCTTGTATAATAAGATAGTTATCTGAGATACCAGACGATCAATTAAGTAATTTCACATGTAATCAACTTAAATTGATAAATTGATTGTTAATTAGTTATATTAATCATATTCCATGATAAATAGGATAGTTTTGACTAATTTTAAAAGAAAATCTAGAATAGGTAGTAATTTTATTTGAATATGCTATAACAAATAAGTAAATTGTTGTACTTTTCATAACAATTGCTACAATTCTCTATAGCAATTAAACGAGTTGTTGTATTGTTTTACAACAATTGCTTAAATTTCTACAATAAGCACGAAAATTATTGTACTTTTCATAGCAATTGTTGAACTTTTCTACAGCAAGTAAGAAAGTTGTACTTTATATAACAATTGCTAAAATTTTCTTTAACAAGTAAGCAAATTAATTGGCTAATTTGATTGTTTATTGGTTGTAACACTCATATTTAATGATAAATAAAGTAGTGTTGATTTAATTTTAAAATAAAATTAATATTAGATAGTGATCTTGTATAATGAGATAGTTATTTGAATATGCTATAACAAATAAGTAAATTGTTGTATTTTTCAAAGCAATTGCTACAATTCTCTACAACAATTAAATGAGTTGTTATATTGTTTTACAACAATTGTTTAAACTTCTACAACAAGCATGAAAATTATTGTACTTTTCATAGTAGTTGCTGAACTTTTCTACGAAAAAGTAAGAAAGTTGTTGTACTTTATATAGCAATTGCTAAATTCTCTACAACAAGTAATAAAGTAATAATAAGAATAACAATAAAATAAAATATGCTCTTACAATCAAAATAACAACAATTAGTACCAAAATAGATAAGATCAAATGTGTTCACAAATAATAACAACAAAAACAACAATTAGTATAAAAAAAGATTAAGATCAAATGTGTTCACAAATAATAACAACAAAAACAACAATTAGTACCAAAAAAGATAAGATCAAATATGTTCACAAAAAACAAGAAGAACAAATGTATTTTTATGCAACATTTCGCTCGGAGCATGTAGTTCTCCTGTGACCAATTCTTTTGCATAAAGAACATTTATTTTTCTTCGTTGAAAATGATTCCCCGATTCCTTTATGTCTTTTTGAGGACAATTCTTCCAACCTTGCCTGGCTCAACAAATGGAGAAGATATTTTTCTCTCTAAAATCTCAATAGGAACTTTCAAAGTTTCTTCAGATGGCACCGGTTTAATTTCCTCCACATATGCAATAAGGTATACCTCTACATTGTAATACGAAGAGGAGTACTCAAAAATGCGTCTCCCATAGTCATCACTATATTGGCATCGAAGCGCTGCCATAGCATGTGGACAAGGTATTTGTCAATGTCAAAGATTTTACAAGTACAAGAGTTGGCTAGAAAATCAACTGTTGCAACTTCATCTTGACCGGTGACAATATACTTGTAGTTGGCAGTTTGATGGACCAATAGCTTGTTCCCCAAATTAATATTTTTTGCAATGTCTTTTTCTATCGAAGGGATGAAGATGGTTGGTGCATTAATGAATTTCATACATCTCTCATGAAATTTTTCTGCAAATCGCCTGTTTATTGCATCAAATAGAGCAGTAATGGGATATTCTCTTTCATCAAGAAACATTGAGTTAACCGACTCAGCAATATTTGTCGTCATAATATTGTACATGTAACATATAAGTGTCCAATAATATATTATAAGTATGTGTTTATAACTGTTGTATAGTTTTTATAACAATTGTTGCATATTTCTCAGCAGGTGCTGAAATAAGTGCAGCAGTTACTATAAAAAATTGCAGCAATAGCTATAAAAAACTGCAATAGTTATACCAACTATCAATAATAACTATAATAAATTTTACCTATTTCCGGGAAAGAATGCCCTGCTCCATCGGTGAAATCCAACGCGTTCAAGATGTGTGGCAGCCTGTGGAACCAAATCTCTTGTCCGATTAAAATGATCACTGAACACATCAATATTATATGCTTTTGCCGCCTTATAAAAGTGGTAGACAACACTTGCATTGTGAAAATTATTTCGAATATTTTCTCCTAAGTGCCTCATGCAACAACCATAATGAGCTAAAGGAAATACATGAAACCATTTTTCTAATACTTTGATGTCTATCAGAGATTATGCACAATTCAGGAGTATCAAGGACAAAACTTCTCAATTGCTCGAAATAGTATCGGTAGGAAACATCACATTCAGAGTCTACTACGCAAATGGCCACCGGAAAAATATGATTCTCCGCATCCTGTGCAACAGCAGACAACAACACACCACCATATTTACTTCTCAAAAATGTCCCATCAACAGCTATGACTTTTCTCATTTGTGTGAAACCAAGAATCCAAGCTCCATATGCCACAAAAAAGTACTTGAACCTGCCATTTTCATCAATCTTCAACGTCGTTTTACTTCCTGGATTAGATGTCCTAAGCATATGACTATACACATCAATCACTCCATATCCATGTTCATGTGTCCCTCTTACCAAAGACTTTGCAATCTCGCTACCCATTCAAACTTTCCAATAACTAACCTTGCATCCCAATTCAATACGGATAGAGTTTTTCAAATCTTTTGTAGATGGACCTTTACCTTCGGGATATCTATCTTTGAAGTATGCTCCAATGACTTTTGCTGTGGCATGTGGATTATGACTCGTAAGATGTTCCGAGCCACATGTATGCATCTTTTCATACTTTTTAATATAAAATCTATCAGAATTTTCAACTTTCACCGCTCTTAGCCACCACTTGCACTCAAGATGCTCACATTTGACACAATACACTGAAC
>NC_064285.1:8806573-8818133 GCF_019186545.1 Solanum stenotomum
TTGTCGCGGCCAATTCTTTACTCTTCCAACGCCAAATATAACGATTGTTGGACTCGACCCATTCACCATTACAATCAACTGGTACTACTATTCTATCTCCCATTAATGATGTTGAAGATACCTAAAAATATTGTAACTTAGAACTAAAAAATTGATCATAAAAAAAATTATATTAAAATATCACAATTGTTGTAAGTTATTCAGCAGCTGCTGAAATAGATATAGCAGTTGCGGCAATTTATTCAACAACAACATTCAGCAATTGTTGTAAATTACTGAAATAGTCATATCAGTTGCTGAAAATTATGATACATCAGTGGCAAGAACAATAATACAAAAATCAAATTTTTAAATGAATAATACACACAAACAATACTATTAACTTGTTAAAATGATTAAAAATCATCAGTTAAGAAGTAATTTCTAAAGCTTAGACCTTTTCAAATCACATGTTAAATTAAAATTTGAAACTCTCCCTTCTCAAATTCTTCAAATAAGAAATCTACAATAACCTGCAACACCAATAAAAGAAGAAGAAGAAGTGCTAGTGATGAAGATTAGAAGCAAAAAAAATGTGAAAAGAGCGGGATGTTGGGAGAGAACAAAAAAAACTGATTTGGGGTTTTCCTATTTTAGAAATTAGGGTTTTACTTAAATGTGGGTGAAAGTGTAAAAACAAAAACTTGAGGACTTATTTAATTATTTTTAAAAATTGATTAAAAATTTGTCACCTACACTTAATAATTAAAACTAGAGTCACTCTTTTTACATTTCAACACTTTTCTGTCACCTATAATTCATTCTCCCGTATAAACTGGGATTGGAGAAAAAGGTGGATTTAGCAAGTAAAAGTGCCATTCAATTTGCTGTAAAGAGGATCCTTCTCAAGAAATTTAACACATTGCTAATGCAATATATAATATTCAATAAATATATTCCCGAACTATTATAAATGATTATACATACATCATTTGTTATACTTTGAGCTTGTACGTAACCCTATAGTCATATTTTTCGATCATATATATTCTTAAGTCAAATGTATCGAGATGTTATCTATTTTTTAATTCAAAATTAAAAATCCACTCATCTTTCATAATATATTCGCCCATTATTTTTTTTTTGAGAGATTTGTTATGGGTTTGTTAGAAATTTGTGCATTTTGGGCTAAAGAAATGTTTTGATGCATGAATCATAGATATGTTATTTCACTAGGCATAATACATAAATATATTATTTCACTTGATTTCATCTAACATCTATATCTTCTAATTTTAGGTATGCACAAGTAAACAATTAAACTTGTATAACATTGAAAAAGTATATACATGCGTTCTATGTGGCATAATACACCACGTAGGATACAAATCGCCACGTAGAACACAAAATGTCTCCTTGTACAAACTCAAGTTGAAGTGCATGTTTAAATGTTGACGGAAGTCAACACTACCACCAAAACAACTAAAAACCAACAAACAATCAAGTACCCAAAATCAAATCGGCCATTACGGTATCCAAAGTAAAGGTCCTACTAGACCAAACTCAATGCTCCGAAGCTAATGACGTCGATGAAATTCTCAATCAAGTTTTTTTTACCAAGAATGTTAACTAAAGTAGACACTTTCAACACTAAAGCTCCAAAATAAGGGAAATCTCACTCAAACTCTTCCGACCACCTTGGAAAGAGTGTCACCCATCCAAGCACATCGAAAACATAACATAGGAGCTACAAAAAGGGGCAAATCAATCAAAGCACACAAAAATACGAAAAAATAACCATAAGGGTCTTTACAACAAATGAGAGAGTGATAATTTCGAGAGGTATGCGATTGATTTCTAGCAGGTGTAGTGATTAGGCAACTATAAGGCAAGGATGAATATGAATTTCATTGAGTTGTGTATTATGTCAATTGTGTTGAATTACCTTTGTTGCATCATAACAAATGTATTGAATAGACTTGTTGCATTTTGATAAGCATGTGATAATTTTAAATGATGGGTTAGATTGATTAATGTGTTTGTTTAGTGTTTCATCAATATAATTATGATTGTATATTTGTCACTAATTTTAGTCGGCCATCAATATCTAATGTTTATATTGATGCTACTCTGCACATTCTTTTGAATGCAGACTATTATTTAAAAGTATCTAATAGACCTTGCATTTAGTTGAGTTTACTTCCAGATCTGAGGATGAGCTATTTTCATTCCAATTGTTAGATCCTCTTATTTTCTGATCTTTCTTTCTAGACATTGAAACTTTTTATTTGTTTGTTATTTACCATCTTAGATTTGTTAATTAGATGTTTCAGTACAATGACTTTTAGATTTAGGGATTCTAATAGTTAGACTTCCGTGTATTTATCTATCTATCAACTTACGAATTAGACTTTATTTTGTTGTCCTTTAAATTTTTGACTAAAACTATTAGATGAATGCATAATTAGGTTGATAAGAATTGATTCGCCCATTCGAAACTTAGTATAGGTGTCAATCACGACAGTTTGGATTATAACAGAAGTCAAGATCAAAATAATTATCTTAAAACAAGATTTAGCACATGTATATAGTAAATCCTTGAATATCCAGTGTTAAAAAGAGAAATTGAAACTTACCCAGTAATGTACTCCATGCATTATAAGCATGAGGAGCACCATTCAATTGACCTATATTTGCACTTGAGTGTTCTGTTTCTCTCACAATATTTAAACATAATTAAAGTGAATGAATAACAAAAAGGAGCAATGTTTACCTTGACATATCACGTCAAAATTTATAATTGATTATGCACTTGGGTAGAATATGAGTGTTCATGCCGCCACACCACACCACATACAACTTTGAATTCATCAAGTCATCAACTCTAATATCAAAATTTGCACTCAATCGAAACAGTTGTTAAAATCCTAACTCAACATTTTCAAGCTTTTCCAATATAACTCTACATAAAATAATGTGATTTTCACCATTTTCATCTATATCGAACACAATTTAGCTACACACAACCAAAATAAGTACAAATTTTTATTGCTTATTGACACAAATTATAATTTGAGTATTTAAATGAAATTTGTCAAGGTCGTTGTTGTACTAAGCCACATTATATGATATTATATATCATTTAATTTAGTTATATGATGAATAATACATTATATGTATCAATATAACGATATCTATATATGAGTCTCTTTGCACGTGTGTTACGCCTAAATTTGATATTTTTAAAAATCTATTTGCGCGTGTATTTTATATTATTTTTTACAATATGTGTATTCAAATATAAATATAAAGTTTGTATATACATAGTTTGAACATGTTTTACTTCACTAAAAGGCAAAAACATCCGAATTCTTTTTGTAATATCACTACAAGAACATTTTTTAAAAACAGCAAATACAAAATGTATGTTAAAATCTAAGTTGTATTATGCTTCCTACTACGTAGTTGTCTCATTAAGAGTTATTTCACCACTTTTTCTTCTTGAGAATGATTTGTATTAGAAGTCAATATCAAAATAATTATTTTAAAACAAGATTCAACACATGTATATAGTAAATCTTTGAATATCCAGTGTTTAAAAGGAAAGTCCAAACATACATAGTAAGAATCATACAAACTTTGGACCTTCAAATTTTTTTGTGATTGAAGTGAACTATGTAGCTTTGATCGTGATGTACTCCATGCATTATAAGCATGAGGAGCACCATTCAGTTGACATGTATTTGCACTTGATTGTTCTGTTTATCTCACAATATTTAAATATAATAAAAATAAATAAATAAAATAAAAAGAGGCAATGATTATTTGACAAATGTCAAAATTTATAACTGGCTATATACTCGGATATAAAATGTGGGTGTTCATACTGTCACACCACACCACATACAACTATGGATTCATCAAGTCATTAGCTTGGTATCAAAATTCGTACTTGACCAAAATGGTTGTTGAGATCCTAACTCAACCTTTTCAAGTCTCTCTAATATAATTCGACATAAAATAATATATTTTTCACCATTATTATGTCTCAAGCATTCTTTCACTACACACAAATTTTTTTATATCTTCATGTTTTTATTGAATAAATTATAATTTGAGTGTCAAAATAAAATTTACTAAAAAGTTTAAAGGGTTATCATTCTATTAAGCCACACTATATGATATTGTATATTATTTAACTTAGTTATAGGATAAACAAAACTTCGTAAGTATATATATATATATATAAGTCTTGTTGGAAAACTATATTCATAGCGGAAGCATACCATAATCTTACTGCTTACATGAATAATAGATAATCAAATCGGTTATGCTAGAACACATATAATATGCTACAACACATAAACTTATTGAAATTTAATTCAAGAATTACCTCTTGAAGCGTGGGCAGATAACTTCAAGCGAATCCACGAGTTAGACAGACCTTCAAGCGAATCTACATCAATTATGGTCTTCTACAGTGATCCCAAGTTTACATCCGAACTCTCTCAATACCTGGGTGGACAAGTTTGAATAGAAAACCTTCAATCTTTTTCTAGGTTAGGAAAATCCCTGATAGAGATTTCTTCCCAATTCAAAGAGGAGAACCAAAACACACATTATTATTATTATTATTATTTTTTATTTTTATTTTTATTTTTTTTTACCGAAAAATACACGGTAGTTTTCTTTTTATAAGAAAACTAACATCTGTCTCCCCTTTTCGCTTTAGAAATATGATTCTGAGTTCTAGTTAAATATGGGCACTATAGGGACCACATAATTAATTATTGAGGCTTCTTATTGTGGAAATAATTCCAAATAATTAATTTGAATTATTCTTACCATAATAAATTACAAATCATTCCACTAGAAATTCGTAATTGCACTCCTCTATTTATATTTCGAAATTCCCCATTAAACACTTATGTAATTCCCCATGTTAAGATTACAGATACTAATCAATAAATTAAATTACTGACAAATTTAACTTAATGATTAATTTCCTTTAAAGCACTACTTAACTTATTTCATGTGTCAGATTCATAAATCCACTTACAAGGTTTGACACGATGAAAACCTATAAGTTTCTCAAAAAGGCATATCAATCAATCTCTATAACGAAACATGAATTCCATCAACTAACTTATTATTTCACCAATATATATTATTATCATCCAATCTACCAAGCATATTGACCCATCTCAGAATCTCACCTTTTAATAAATCAAAACGATAATTAATATATACAGATCATAATAGTTATATCAGGATTAAGAATATAAGTACATTTAATAGTTTAGAGAATATGTGTCACACCACTTCTCTTTTTACAATGGTTAATGGATATGACGGGTTTTTTTTTTAAAAAAAAAAAAAAGAAAAGATATAAAACTAAAGAAAACGTGATTTATTATTACTATTTTTTTTAAAGAGTCGCCACTTGAAAAATGAGTTTTAGGTGTTTCAAGTCACCTAGTAATTCCTAATTTAAAAAAAAAAAGAAATCTTTTTAGTCTGCGAAAACAGAGATTGGGTAAGGAATTCTATTGACCGGAGGGAAGGTGTGAGGCACCCCCCGAGTCCCGTGGTTCTAGCACGATCGCTTTATCAACTCATGTTTGGCTAAAATAATTTTTGGATAAAAGAATAAATTTATGTTAGTTACTAATCTTTTTTGTTAATAAAAAAAACAATTGACCTAGGAGCGTAACCGCACACAAGATCACCCTTTTTAGAAAAAATACACACCAAGGATCGTAACCGAACACATGGTGGTATTTAAAGTTTTTTTTTTTTTTCTAAAAAAATTGATAATTCATGACTCAAATTTTATTTAACAATGAGAAAAGAAAAAAAATGAAAAAAAAAGAACTTGTTGCAACATATAGACTTGAACAAAAATAATTTCATTTTTTTTTTAAAAAAAAAAAATATATATATATTAAGTGTCACTACTTGATGATAACAACAAAAAGAAAAAAAAATACAAATTATTTTTAAAAAAAAAATACAAATTATTATTTTTTTTTTAAAAAAAAAATAATGACTAGGCCCCTTTTAAAACAACTAGTGATGTACTAAAAAAACTATATTAATATAATTTCAGAAAAAAAACAATCACTTTAATAATTTTTTTTTGGTTTTTCATAAAATGGTCAAATGTCTTCTTTTGAAAGAAAATTGCAAAAATAGCCTATTTTATCTAATAGTTCAATTACTAATCAAAGTAGCCGGTTTAGTATTTTGTTTCAATAGCCATTTTATATATTTATTTAAGAGAAAAAAAAAATTTATGAAATGATCAAATTTACATTATTTTTGCAAAGATGACCAGATTTACATTTTTTGCAAAAATGACCAGATTTACACTTTTTGCAAAAATGACCAGATTTACATTTTTGCAAAATGGCCAGATTTACATTTTTTGCAAAAATGGCCAGATTTACACTTTTTGCAAAAATGACCAAATTTAGTTTTTTTTTTTCTTTTTTTAAAAACGGCCTCTTTTTTTTTTTCTTTTCTTAGAATGACCAGAAACTAAAAATTAAAAAAAGACTTTGAGATTGTTGTTTTTTTTTTAGCAAAAAAAAGAAAGCATGGATTATGCATCAACTTCATAATGATAGATATAAAATTCACCTACTTTAATCACAGAACATAAATATATAATAACAAGAAGATATAATTTAACTAGTTCCAATAAAGTTATGTATCGTTTCATAATGATAAGATATAATTAACACTTAGTTTAATGATAAAACGCAAATATACAATAACAATGAAACATAATCATATTAAGTATCATAACATATTTAACTACTTCAAATAAACTAAACATAATAATTAAATCAAAAATATAAACATGCTTCATTATGTTTGAATTTACATTGCAAAGTGTAAGGAAAGAAATATACCTAAAGAGATGATGACAAACAAAGATGAAAGCAAAACTCAATTCCCCTCCCAAAAGACCACCCAAGATGAAATGTATATATTTTTTCTTTTTAGAAGTAATGATTTTTCCTCTTCTAAATTTCTGTTCTTGTTCTTTCTCCCTTTCTTTTTTTCTTCCTCTGGAATGAAAGAAGAATGAGGTTTAAATAGGGATGGAGCATTAAACCCCCACTCTTCTTGAAAACTTAAGAGCCAATGCATGCATTGGGTTTTCCCAAGGTGCCACCCAAGATGACCAATGGAATTTCCCTTTTTTCTTTTTTTCTTTTTCTTTTTTCAGGATAAAATTAATTAAAAGACTACATTGCCCTTTTAGATGACCCATTTCTTTTATTCATTAATTGAATAATAGCTAAATGAGTCATCTGAAAATTTAAAATAGGCCCAAAAATGTCATTTTGGATGACATATTTCTTTTACTCATTAATTGAGTAATAGCTAAATGGGCCATCTGAAAATTTTAAAATAGGCCCAAAAATGTCATTTTGGATGACCCATTTCTTTTACTCATTAATTGAGTAATAGCTAAATGGGCCATCTGAAAATTTTAAAATAGGCCCAAAAATCAGAACAAAATCCAGCCCACTAACACAAAATCTAAACATGTAAACTATTTTGAAGATCAAACACAACAAATAAGGCAGAAAAATAAAAATAAGAAATAAAAATGAAATTAAAAAATAATAATAAAACTCAAGCAACAACTTAAACATGAACTTGAAGATCACTAACAAAATAATACAAATCCGGCATCAAAACAACTTATATGGTTTTAAAAATGTGATAATGACGAATTTGGATAGAGGACGAGAGGGGGAAATGGTTGACATAAATTTTCGAAGGATTGGAGGTCGCCGGAAAATTTCGCAGAATTTTTTTTTGACGGATTTGGACATAAACTTTACATCAAAGGCTAGCCCTTGAAGAGCTCTACACTTTTATGTAAAGGATATAGGACGGAAATGGCCGAAATTTCGTAAATCTAAAGAAAATGGTGAAAATTTATGTTTGGTTTTCCTTAGATCTACGGAGTTTGACTATGAATATGAATGAATGGTTTGCGGATTTGTGTAGAGGAGGATGAAAGGAAGAAGTGGTAAAAATTTAAAGATTTTTTCCGGCCAAGGGGTGGTGGCCGGCGGCGGCAGTGGCGGCGGCGGTGGCCGGCCGAAGGTTGGTGGAATCAAATGGGAGAAGAAAAAATAAAAAATGGCAATAAAAATTTGATTTTGGGATTTTGTATTTTTGGTAGGGTCCCATAAGAACCCTTGGATCAAAAAATCATGGATGGTTGAGATTTAATCTTGACCATTTCTATTGGACCGGGTCAAAATTGTTTGGGCCATCAGAATTTGGTCTAAATCAACCCAATTCAATAAAAAATTGGGTCATTTGGGCCAATAAAAAAAAACAATATAAACAAAGACAAACTACCCAAAATACAAAACAAAAAATATAAGAATATATATATATATATATATTATAGGAGTAAAATAAACACGTCAAAAATTAGGTGTTCACAGCATGCCCCTCTTTGCTTGGAAACATGAAGAATTTTCAAGCGAAGAAAGTGAACGAAGTGGCTAATTTTTGATTGTGCAAACTCCGTTGAAACCATTTTGAAAAAGATGACCGAACCTTGCTTTAGGGGTTGCCTACATATCCTTGATTCAAAGGAAGTCAGGTCAGTGTAGTTCGAGAAACTTTGATAGCTGGAACTATCAGAAATTGCGGTCAAAAGATTGTTTCACATTGTTTGTCATCATCTACTGTCTATAATTACAAAGAAGAGAGCTAGAGAACAATGCCTCTCTGCATTATAAGAGTTACAAGATCCCTACTTGATGTTTTTCTTAGGGTCTCGTCTTGATTTTTGACTTGCTCTGTGCATTATCTTTGATATTGATCTTCATGCTCTCTCGGCGGCTTGCGGATCATTCTCAGGTGCACATTTTAACTTGAGTTGGCGGTTGAAACTCAAAACTCAAGATCACAAAATGAAGAACCCAAAAAGATGTGTTTCTGTTAGGGAAGAAAGAAAAGTGAATCTTAAACTAGGACGTATAACCCTAGAAAGAAAAGGAGAAGGGGGTGTGTAGCCATGAGAGTTTCAAATAAGACGTATTGTCTTTGTGGATTGTCCTAAGATTGGGTATATCCCCAAAAATGTGAATATGGTGTGTATAACCCATGAATGTTGGTGCGTATTGCCCAGGATATGCATATGGTGTGTATTGCCCATGAATAGAAAATTGATGCGTATTGCATGTGAATAAAGACTGGTGCGTATTGCACATGAAAGAAGACTAATGTGTTTTGCACATGAATGCAATATCTATGTGTATTGCATGTGATTTGGATTGGTACGTCTTGCTCATGAAAGAAAGACTGGTGCGTTTCGCACGTGAATAAAGGACGAGTGCGTATTTGCACAGAATTCAGATTGATGCGTATTGCACGAAATTCAGACTGGTGCGTATTGCACATGAAAAGGATGGTGCGTATTGCACATAAATAAGAGACGTGTGCGTATTGCACGGGATTTAGAGTGGTGCGTATTGCCCGAAGCTCTCGAATTGAGAGGTAAAAATGCGAATAGCATGAGATGAAACAACAAACATGTGAAGACTTTGGAGAACTTCCGTTTTGTGATGTTTCATTTTTTACTTGTAATCCCGCATTTTCTTTTGTTCCTGTGTTGAGCAAAAGAAAGAGAAAATTGTTAGTTTAAAGCGGTGGTTGGTTTGTGGCCTTGATGCTCTGATGACTTGACCATATTCCTGACCAATTTCTCCAATTCTACTCAAAATTCTCGGTTGAACAACCTTTGAAGCTTCCTCTTTGTTGATTCAGGGGCGCTGATCTTTTTGGTACTACCAAATATCATGGTGCGACTGGATGTTCCAAAGGATGAATTTTCCTGTTGAATATTTTTCATGACTTAAGAGACTATACGTGCTTCTTCACGAGTTTTCAGTGAAGGTTTGAAGCGTTTTTAGTCCTTGCTCGAGGCATGTCAACTTGGATACTCAGCTTTACTCTTGGGAACCCGTAGTAAGTTTTGCAATCTTTTACCTTATTCGTCAAGAGATTATACCGAACAGACTAGAGAAATATCAGATTTAAGAGTGACACAAAAAATTGGATCAAGAAAGACTATAAACTTAAGACAAGGCATTCCTTTTGAAAAAATGAGAAAGAGAACTTATCTGGGGGCATATATCGACTTTGAGCGAACCATGACATGTACTTTGGACTTGACCCCAGATCCGCTTGAGTTGTCTAATTCTCAAAATCTGAACCATTATCGATTTATAACTCATCGAGAAATGGTGTTCTTTGCAGATTTCTCCCAACTAGGCATTTTCATGATGTTCTCTTCTTTTATCTTAAGGTGCCCTGCAAGGGTTTTCACCGATAAGATTTTCTCTATTGTTGTCTTATGGTGCCTATAAAGGTTTTCACCGATAAGACTTTCTCTTTTCTCTTTTTTTTTTTTTTTTTTTGACAGTTGTCCTTGATGATCAATTATTCGTGCAATACACACGAAATTTATCGTTCTCAGAGTTGATCAAAATGTTGGTTGCTAGAATAAAATCAAAAACAAAATCAATTTGACTCTATTCTATAAAAAAATGCCCCAGTTTTCTGTAGATACTGGAATATTGATTTTTTTTTTTTTTTGGTATGACCGAACCCCAAATGGTTGCCTACGTATCCTTTCGGAATCAGGTCAAACGTAGTTCAAATTTCAAAGAGAGTGTTTTTTTTTTCTTTTAGAGAGATGCCCTTGTTCTCTCAGTCACAAACTTGTCACAGTATCTTAGAACACATTAGATGTAGTATCTTTTGACTGCGTCCGCATTAACAATTATGCTTGTGATTTTTTTCTCCATATCAGTAAGGTGTAAGGCTCCTTTGGACAACACTTCCTTGATAAGATATGGACCTTGCCAATTTGGGGCAAACTTTCCCTTGGCCTCTTCTTGGTGCGGGAGAATGCGTTTTAAGACCAGTTGACCTACTTTAAAGTGTCTTGGGTGCACCTTTTTGTTGTATGCACGAGCCATCCTTTGTTGATAAAGCTGACCAAAACAGACGGCCGTCAATCACTTCTCATCTATTAATGTGAGCTGCTCTAGTCGGGTTTTGACCCATTCAGTATCTTCAATTTCAGCCTCGACAATAATTCGAAAAGATGGAATTTCAACTTCCGCTGGTATCACTGCCTCAGTCCCATACACCAGCAAAAATTTAAAGATTTTTTCCGGCCAAGCAGCGGTGGCCGGCGGCGGCAGTGGCAGCGGTGGCGGTGGCCGGCCGGAGGTTGGTGGAATCAAATGGGAGAAGAAAAAATAAAAAATGGCAATAAAGATTTAATTTTGGGATTTTGTATTTTTGGTAGGGTCCCATAAAAACCCTTGGATCAAAAAATCATGGATGATTGAGATTTAATCTTGACCATTTCTATTGGACCGGGTCAAAATTGTTTGGGCCATTAGAATTTGGTCTAAATCAACCCAATTCAATAAAAAATTGGGTCATTTGGGCCAATAAAAAAAAACAATATAAACAAAGTCAAACTACCCAAATACAAAACAAAAAATATAAGAATATACATATA